>NC_142937.1:11070541-11078041 GCF_046866305.1 Octopus bimaculoides | reverse complement strand
GATCCCTGCGGAATTTGAACTCAGAACGTAAAGGCCAATCAGCTAAGCGGGCGTTGACTGATATAATCGTCTACAACATATGATGGTTTGCTCTGAACATAGCAACAACCGCACCCGCAGCATAATGGGTCCTTGACCAATTCTTTAACGCTAAGATCAAAGTCACGTTGTCACGTTAACGTGCGTACCCTGAGACATGAGGAAATGAACGCAAATTTGATGCCTCAGTAGTGGAGTCTGGCGCAATGCCAGACTTGTGCCTGTGTTAGAAATAATTATTTAAACATGATAAATATGAGGAATTTGAAAAAAACTTTCAGAAACCCCCAAATATGCAGTGTAATACTCTTCTAGATCTCAGCGTACTGAGTTCAAAGTCTGCCGTCTTATCATTCGTAAATTTAGGCTCGATAAATGAAGTGATATTGAATTACTATTATTGTTTCTTCTCTCTCACTCTCTCATTCCACCTCTCTCTTTCTCTCACCCCCTCTCTCTGTCTTGAGAGTGTACCTGTACTTTAATGGTACAACATCGTCGCAAAGTGTGAAATTTTTACGATGTTAGAATTGCATCAAAAATGTATATGTAGCACTCACTTGTTTACTTGTTAATTCCACGAACAGAAATTCAGTTGTCCGAACAACTGAATACATATCTGAATGACCAATGGATAATCCACGATTTAAATTATGAGTTTTCATTCTACCAAAATTATTCGACCAATGTTAACTTTCTCATTCATTCTTCCACAGTTAATAAAAAACGGGTGCTATTCAAGTACTGATACCTGTACAAGTAACTGTACCATAGCTTCCCAGGCAACGATCTCACCACCAATAATCCTAAGGTGCTGCAAGAAATATTGATATTTTGATTAATTATATACAAAACCTTTTTTTAGGGACTTATGTGTTTATTTCGGAATTTACGCAAAAAACACTGTCACATTCCCTAAACGAAGGTAATTCTTGCATCCCATTAATATCACCGCTAACATTGTTATAATTCCGTGCTATGATTACTAGGGGGAGTCGCAAGACACACTGCGTTCTATAAATCGCATTTACATTTTGAGGCAATGTAGCTTCATTGAAGATTTGGATTATGTTTTTAATATTTTCAATAATTAAGGTTTTTGAAAGTGTAACACACGAAGACATAGAGTGAAAAACAAACTTATTTTATTAATTATATAAAACTAGCATTTTTGTTTTTAATCACCAGTGGCTACTATTAACTCTGTATCTATATATGTTTGGTTATATGTCTGTATTTGTCTCAGCAAACGAATAGAATATTTTATGTTAACAAGCAGAATATTATGAAGTATAATTCTAAAACCAAACAGTTACTTAAAATCTATTTGACATAAAATCTTAAAACTTCAAACCCCGCAAGCTAAATCTTCCTATTAGGAGCTGAATTCCACTTTTTTTTAATCATTTAGTTATAACATTTACGCATCACTAGTTTTGTTTGGTAAATTAAATAGAATTACCTTTCTCAGCGCACAAAGGCATATATGCCACGGAATATAAATTTAGAATTCATTTGCCAGGCCATCATTATATTAACAACTCTGCTACAAATCAGCAATGTTTTATGCAGAGATCAATCTAGATATAGCAGCCTTGTCACCTAAAAATCACACCTTAGCTCTTCATATTCAGATACGAAAGTGTACTTAGAGCAGAAATGCTTTTAATATTAGGTCTGCTCGACCTAGACTGTACAGCAGTAATAATGTCAAATTTTCTCTAGTGAGTTAAAACATCGGTGACTTCCTGAAACCATGACCACTGAAGATTTCAATTACCTGGTGGTTCCTGTTCATATGTATGCTATACAGAGAGGTCGATTTTAACCTAAAATGACAGCTAATTAAGTGTTCATTAGCTTTACTGCCTGTTGCATTAAGCTATCTACTTTCCAATCTAACTTTACAGTAAAGTGGATTAAGTCATTAATTATTATCAGGTTGGGCCTTAGTCGCATTGCATATGTCACAGACTGCTATTTCGTCACTATGCTTTAACCCCCACACCAAGCTCTTTATTGCTTTTAATGAAGTACACTGTAGGCCAAGTTCGCTTCATATGATGAATATATTAAACAATCTAACAGCTGTTAGTTCAGGAATCTGGTGAGACAAAGTAGAGCCGCCACACAGTCACTTTAATGTTAAAATGTTCTTTAAAATAAACCGTTTTGAAACATTATGAGAAATGCAAAGTATTCATTAGATAATACAGTCTTTGATATACAACAACACGAAGCGGTCATAGCTGGAATGCCTGTGATCATAAATTTACTCCTTCGAGGATGATATCGAGCTAAACGACGGCAACAATCTACCGGTTTCCTTCTGAAATTTCGACATGCAAAATTCACTGTAATGACTTTCAGCGACAATGAAATATTTGCATCAACGCCATCCCCAATTCAAATTTGTAAAATTAATGTTGATTATAATGCTTTAATCAAATAGAAAAAGCGTAACATGACTGAAGGGTATACGTTCTCATACTAAAGTCTGGGACTGGCTAAAGGCACCCAGCTTCAGGTGTTAAACAAGGCAACGGTTTAAATTTACCACCCAAGTACAAGAACGGTCACTTCACCGAGGTTTTACACAGTTGTTTCCAACTACCAATTTCATTTGAGAGACTTTGCTCGGCGAAGGCTATGGTAGAATACACTTACATATGGAACCTTACAGTAGGATCGGAATTACATATTTACAAAGCAAAGCTATAGCTGAGCTCAGGCGGTTTCCTAATATCTTAAACACCCAGTCCTCTAGTTTTGGGAGAATAAAAGTAAATGTGTATTTCTTTATTTCTGCTTTACTTGTGTGTTTTGTCGCATACTTTCTCCTATAGACTTCGTTTCATTCTGAATTTTCATACATTACATTCCTCTCATTGCAGTTTAGGCTTTTCAACGCTCTTCCTTTCATTCTATCAATATTTCTTTCCCTCTTCCTATCACATTATATCTCATTTCTTACAATAAACAAACAGTGAATACTGAAATATAATTTAAAGAATGATGAAGCCTTCAATGGCGTCATGCTGGCAATGTTCCGACAACTGCAATGAAAATGTCCTCCGGCAGTTTTTGCTAGATTTCTCCGTCTCTGTCTCTGTCTCTCCATTCTTTCTTTTCTTTTCTTTTCTTTCTTTGTTTGTTTGTTTGTTTCTTTCTTTCTTTCTGCCTATATTTTCTCTCTCTCACGCAGACATATATGCCTGCATACATCTACATACATATATACATGCATGTGTCATGTATCATGTAGACATGTATAAAGGTATCCATGTATGTATATGTTTGTGTTTGTATTATATGTGAGTATGTACGTATACAAAAGATGAGAGATTATTTTTTTTCATCTCTGTTTTTCTTTGGATAGTTTCCAAGTATTTAATGTTTTCAGAGACTATTGCCAATGCATTTTGTCTTCCACCCATTCTCCCTAACCACTAACTCTACTTATTCCTATTCAACACATTTGGCTAGTTAAGGTTTTGACACAGTTCAAAAACTGCATGTGCCTGCTGTTTTCTCCAATACCTCAGACATTTATATTGCTGTGTTTCATTTTGTGGTATTTCTTTTTATTTCATGCACAGATGTTTGAAGATTACATTCTCAAACTAGGTATCATTTCTGTAAGCATAAATACAGACTAAGATATATTATAAGCAAGAAGTAAAACCAAATTTAATAGTATTATTGCTCTCTGTGTGTTTTCAGTTACAGGCAGACGACATACTAAAATAAGGTGTGCTGAATATTATATATGATAAAGAAAACTTTCAGTAAAATATTTGAACTTAGCTGTACGTTGTTTGCAAATAATCATGAAATATGCTTACGAATATGACAATGAATGCAAAATTAGATAAACAAAAATTATATACCGGATATAAAGAATATAGAATCATCCGTTCGATACACACACATAAATACACGCGCACGAAGACAAAATGCATACGTAAGAGCCTCTCTCCAGGCATATACGTTCCAGTATATATACATATATGTAAATAAGCACCCACCAAATATAACCATAACTATATATACATACATATACATATCTAAATACACACACACATACATATACACATACATCCATATCTATCTATATGTATGTATGTATGTATGTATGTATATATATATATATATATATATATATATATATATATATATATATATATATATATATATACATACATATATATATATATATATATATATACACACACACTTGAAAATGGATGCGTGTATAAATAATATGTATATATGTATATATATATATATATATATATATATATATATATATATATATATATATATATATATATATATATATATATATATATATATATATATATATATATATATATATATCTGTAAAAATATGTGACAATTATTCAGTAGCCACGATAAAATTCCGAGTTTCGAATGCCGTGGCGTAAACCCACGCCGCCATCTCATAAGTTATCTGGCCATTGAAAATTGCTATGAAAATGAGCATTAAACAAAGGGGAATTACTGTGTAGTGGATCGTAATTAAAACAAAAGAGCTATTAGAGTATATGACTGGAGAGAGGCATTTATGTATGTATATTGTGGGTTCGTGCGCGTGTGTTTATGAGTGTGTATCGAACGGATGATTCTAATACATCTTTTGTCTAAATAACGGTCCACCACTCAGTAATTTTCCCTTGTTTAACGGTCATTTTCATCGCAATTTTCAATGGCCAGATAACTGAAGAGATAGCGGCGTGTGTTTCCGGCCCGGCATCCGAAACTCGGAGTTTTATCATTGCTACCGTATAATTGTCACATATTTTTACAGATAAATTCCTCTATTTACATAATACCGAGGTCGCTTTCTTACTTTTGGTGTCCTTTCTATCAATATATATATATATATATATATATATATATATATATATATATATATATATATATATATATGCATATATGTGGTACAGGATGTCACCAACTCTAAAAAACGAAGTACAAAAACGAAGGAGTTAGAAACACAAACAACGAGAGAGAGACAAAGAGAAAAATAGAGGAGAGAGACAGAGAGAACGGCGAAGAAGAGAAAAGGGGAGTTAGAGAAGGATGGAGGAGAAAACAGTAGAGAGTAGAGTGGCATCAAAAAGGTTTATAAACTTACTTGGGAATGGATACGTGGCGTTCAATGAAATAATAATATAAATAATATATATACCTATCTATATATGTATATATCTTTATATATATATATATATATATATATATATATATATATATATATATATATATATATATATATATATATATATATATATATATATATAGATAGATAGATAGATATATAGATAGATAGATAGATAGATAGATAGATAGATAGATAGATAGATAGATAGATAGATGTGTACAGAGCGTCACCAAATGTAAACAACATGAAGTACGAAAACAAACGAGTTATATATGCAAAAAGCGAGAAAATAAAATGGTAAACTGGACACGTAATACAAAGAACGTTCTTACATCAGTTGTCGGCTGTCTACTCCTCATTTTGAGCATTCAACGACAAATGAAACTTCGTCAAAGCGATCACAATAGCGCCCTGTCTCCTTCCCAACACCGATCTTCCAACTTCAACCCCTTTCCATTCCTTTTCTACCACTCTACTCTGCCTTTTTATTGGACGATCTTACGGGCCTTCCGTTGCCTGTAACTAGATCCCACCACTCTCCCTATTTCTCCCAACCTACCATTGCTCTCTTTCAAAACCGCCCGTAACCTAGGCGACCTCCTGGTCCGTAGCTCCCTCCTACATCCATTCTAACACAACTCGGAGCCTTTCTCTGCTCCAGACCCCGTTGCCACACCTGCCCTTTCATTACACACACCATCTCCCTCACTGTATCCAACCAGCACACCAACATTAAGAACTCGTTTCCCTGCACTTCTTCAAGCCTCATTTACTGCATACGGTGCAATCTTTTCAATAAGCTTTACGTTGGTCAGACGGGCCGCCGTCTAGCCGACCGGTTCCCTGAAAACACACGAGACGTTCTTCTTCGTAAGAACACCCACGTCTTCCATCATTTTTGCTTGACTGACCACTCTACTTCAGATATCACCGTCTTCAGCCTTGCCCTACACCATGGGTCCACCAATTCTAGAATCCACCTGTAACTGCGTTACATTTTCACTCTACGTACACAAACTTCTTCTTTTGGACAGAACACAACCCTCTCGTTTCAGAGACTTTCCTCACACACCTTTTTAAAAAAAATTCATTTTACTCAACTCTTTTCATCCCCGTTTTACATTCATTTTTAACTACTTATTTTTGTTTATTTTTTATTATTAATTTTGCGTTCCTTTTTTTATTATTTTTGATAATTTTAAAATAATTTTTTAATAATTTAATGAGTAAAAAATGTTTTTTTAATAATTTTTTTTATATTTATATTAAAATAATAATTTTTTAAATAATTTTTATTTCCTTCTGTAACTTATCCTATTTCAGTTACCGGATTCACTTAATCCTTTTAATTTTTTACTATTACTAATTTTTATTTTTCATTATTTATTTGTTAATTTTATTATGTATTATTTGTATTATTTTTATTTTTCACAATCTATTTGTATCATTTCTTATTTTTTTCTATTCCTATACCACACATCACACATGCATTCGCTCGTACACATACACTCTCACATAGAGGTGCGCGCACAGACACGCGCACAAACACGAACAAGCCCGCGCACGTAATACCCACATTAATGTGTCCACCAACGCACCCACGCATACTTGCTCTCACCTCTCTACCACCACACTCACCCATTCTCACACTCTCCTCTGATTACCTCTGACCCGCTACTGACCCTTCGATCTATGCGCACACACGAACTACCAGACCCACCCATTCACACACCTGTCACGATAGCTACTGATTTCTCAGGGCGACATTAACACGCACACAAATCGTACCATACACACCCGCACAGACTATGCACACAAACAAAAAAACGCACACACACAGTTAATACCATGCACACACACTATCACACGCTACCACACGCATCCGCACCACACACAGTTACAACCACACGCACACATGCTATCACGCACAAACTCACACACACGGAGCTGCTGCAACATACACACGCTACCACACATACTACACGTTGCACCCACACGCAGTTTCTGACCGTTTTCGCACTCTCGTGTTCCAGAAAGCATTTTCTCTTCATTCCTACTTCCGGTCACTTACTTCAAAAATGTAACCCCATGTGATTGTTGGCGAATTTTTCCTCCTTCGCCTTCGACTTGAAACATAAAACGTCTACTCTTTCCGTTCTCTAAGCGTCTTATTAATGCATTGCGTGTGCCATGTCCAAATGTGTGTTTAAGTTTTCCTTTTCCTGTCTTTATATATGTATATGTATGTATGTATGTATGTATGTATGTATGTATGT
>NC_142937.1:11033041-11065541 GCF_046866305.1 Octopus bimaculoides | reverse complement strand
GGCTGTGTGGTATAGCTCAGGCATGGCTGTGCGGTAAGAAGTTTCCTTCTCAGCCATATGTTTCCGGGTTCAGTCCCATTGCGTGACACATGGGGCAGGTGTGTTCTAGTGTAGACTCGGTCTGACCAAATCCTTGTGAACGGATTTGGTAGATGGTAGATCGGATATTTGTTTGTGTGTGTATATATATATATATATATATATATATATATATATATATATATATATATATATATATATATGTGTGTGTGTGTGTGTGAGAGAGGGAGTCTGTCTGTCTTTGTTTGTCTCGCCACTCTGCTTGACAAACGGTGGCGGTGAGTTGAGTTTAAGTGACCGTAACTTAGTACTAGGCTTTATAGAAAAAAAGCAACTGTATTCGATTTATTCGACTAAAATCCTTCCATGCAGTGCCCCAGCATGACTGCATTCTAATGATTGAAACAAGTAAAAAATAAAGAAAAATTGGTGAGTCTGAAAATATGACCTTAACACGTCCAAATTAAAACATGAGAGGACAAATCTAAATACCCCTCTAAAGACTTCCTCAACAACCTCCCTGCTACGAATATTAGCGACACATTCTGACTATTTATACATAATGTAGCCTAGATATGCATGAACAGTTGAATATCGGAGGAAAGAAATAATATATTATCATTTGATTATCAATTATGGTTTTTCAGTAAATAATTTCTAATTTGATTTTGATCCTAACATTGATGGCGTTGTAATTTTATGGGTTATTGACCAATTCTGATATTATGTACATCGGTATAGAACAATTTTCAGATAAATTATCCTGTTAAAAATGAATTGCAGTAAAATAAATGAGCAACTGTGAGCAAAATGCGTGAGTGTGTGTGTGTGTGTGTGCGTTCCCTAAAACTATATATATGTATATATATATATATATATATATATATATATATATATATATATATATATATATATATATATATATATATATATATATATATATATATATATATATATATATGTATGTATATAAATAAATGGAGTTAAACGCATGTATTACTCAAATTATTTTACTTCCGACACATATTTCGAAGATATCACTCCTATTATTCCAAAGGAATAAAGTGGTGTAAAGCAACGAAATCTTCTCTTCAGGGGAATGAAGAAATGAAACTCGTCAATAAGACATCTTAACAGAAAACGCTAATAAGTTTGTTTCGACAAACGTTAGATGATATAACGTTAAAAGTAGCCTATAGACAGAGGAGGGGTAAAAAAAGAAGAAATCAAATAAACGAGAAGTATATAACTATATGTATATTAAATAAAACTATATAGACTTAGAAAAAGATATATTTAGTGAATGTGAAATGTAAGAAGAAATTTAATGTTTAAATTATATGTAATGATATGAACTAAATTATATGAACTAACTTATATGAACTAAAAGTGTGTTTCCGCCAATGTTTACATCGGTATTCACACCCTATAACCGTGTTTACAAGGGGATTTTTAGAAAAGAGAATAAAAAATATTTCAGAATTAGAGAGAAGACAGAATTCCTTGCGAAATTGAGAGAATCAACCAATCTAAATTAGTTTGTTTATTGTGGTCTTTTAGATACCAAATTAAGTTACTAAACCCTGTACTAAGCCCTGTAAGGGTATTCCTATCCCTAAATGTAGAGTAATGATGAGAATTTTTTTAGATAACTGAGAAGATGTACTGCCTATAGAAAAAATACTTCATGACCAGAAGTAATTTTACACTGATATATAGAATTTTAAATTTTAGAATTACTTGACATAAACTTGATTCTGTTGTAATTGACTTCAAATACAATAACCTTGTTATTGATATTTCTAGAGGGTGGATGGCATTAGTTAAATTAATGTCAGTATTAGTAAATGTATCAATATTAAATAGTTTAATATTATGTGAAGAGATAATTTGTAAGAGATTTTTTTTTTGTTAGAAAAACCAATCGTAATCGTGTGTGAGTTGATAATAGAATAATGCCTAGAATTCTTTAGAAAATTCCTAATAATAGCTTCACGAAACTGCAAAGCAAGAGTAGATTTAATTTGCCTCCCATATTGAATAATTAACCAAATTGTTTTACCATTAGTTACCTTATTTTTAGTGTAACTCTCTTTGAAAGACATATATTTACCTTTAGAACGAAAATAGGAGTTTAAATAAGGGTTATCTCCCTTACTCTGTTTGGTGTTGGCGTACACGTTAAAATTGATATCGTTTATATCCTTACAGCTACATTTCATATCTCCTTTAGTAAAGGTAAAATAAGATTGAATGGAGTTAATGTAGGTAACTTTCTCTGTATAACCTGCTTTAAGTAAGGCAGAGTAATTAAATTCGGCCTTATCATTGAAAATGTTGACATTAGCAGATAACTTGGAAATCTAAATGAAATATTCTTATGTAAGTTCCTAGTAATTGCCCTGGAGTGATTACTGAATTTGCTAATATACTTAAGATCGGTCGACGGTTTATGTTATGGGAAGTACGAGTTATTGTGTAAGTTAAGTGTAATATCTAAAAAGTTGGTCTTCGTTGCATCATCATCAAAAACGATGTTTAAGCCCATTCTACGGAAATACTTAACTAAACCATTCTTAATTTCTTGTTCATTTTGGTCGGAAACATTTTGAAGGTAAAGTAAACAATCATCACGGTATAGACCTCCATTTATATTTGGGAACTGTTCTGCCATTTCAAAAAGTATATATATACAGACTAAATCAGCTACTTGTGTTGAATCAGAACTTCTCATTGTAACATCAACACCATCTGGTTTGTCTTTACGGACCCACAACTTATTGTCAAATTTTATAATAGATTTTCTGGCTGCCAACACAACATTGATTTCTTCCCTGGTGACACCAGCTTTGTTAGCAAGCCAAAGTGCCTTGTTAAGTACAATTGGGTTGATGGATGAATAAAAACTAGAAATGTCAAACTGGATAAACTTAGTGCTCCTCTTACTAGTAATAGAACTTAACCAGTGGACGAGTTGGAATGAATTGGATGCATATATATATTTGTGTACATATGTATATATATATATATATATATATATATATATATATGTATATACGCATGTTTACATATATATATATATATATATATATATATATATATATATATATATATATATACATATATATAGGGTCATCCCATAAATAAATAATGCGGTTTTTTCAATTGCCTGAACTAAAAGTCGGAGGCGGATGGGATAAACCACCTGCATCAGTTTGCTATAAAAGCTGGTAGTAATTTTACCATGTGCTCATTCTTGGTGCATGTTTTGAAGAGTGCAGTTCGATTTTAACAGTTATCTTTTTAAAGCTATAATGAAAGTGACAGAGGAGCATTTTCAGCATATTTTGCTTTATGTGTTAAATAAAGGCAATAGCGCAATGGAAAATGCGAGGAATATTAATACAGTATATGAAGATCGGACAATAAGCGTAAGCCACTGTCAACGGTGGTTCGAGAATTTCCGAAACGGAAACTACAGCATAGAAGACGAGTCTCGCCTTGAAAGATCTGTAGAGCTCGACGAGGACGTCTTGCAAGCCCTGGTGGAACAAAATCCCTTCGTAACTGTTGACCAAGTAGCAGTGAAGCTTGGATTTGGTCATTCAGACATTCATTGACACCTGCAATAGAAGAAACACGACCATCTTTGGTTTCAAGACGAAATATGTTCATCCCTCAAGATAATGTCTGACCACATACAGCGAGGATGACATTTCAAAGGATGGAGTTTTTTTGAATGGGAAACGATACCCCACCCACCATATTCACCGGACATTGCAGACAAGCTAGAAATAAAAGCAAGAGGGCAAGGGATAAAAAGAAGGAGTGAAGGCAAGAATAGTGTGTCTCTGTGTGTGTGGTTACATACATTATTTGCAACCCACTTTTCTTCTTAATGTTATATATATATATATATATATATATATATATATATATATATATATATATATATATATATATATATATATATATATATAAATCTCTCCCCACTTCTCTCTCTCTCTCTGTTTGTGTGTGTGTATCTGTGTGTTAGTGATCATCTAGGTGAGAAATTTCAAGCAACATTCACTTAACCTTGTCCATTTATTGATGATTGCTAAGTGCATTTTATCTACCCCGAATATAGTCCAGGTACATTTCAATTACATACCCCTATAAGGATGATTGCACTTTTAATATCTCTCCGACAAAACGGAAAGCTCAATAAATTGAGGTAAATATAGATTTGAATTAAAATTAAAAACTTAATAATTTCATTTACATACATCGAATTTCATAATGGCATTTTATCTGCTCTCTAAAACTCTACGTATTTTGCTCAATAACGGTTTTATTACGTACCAATAAAATCTTTTTTCTTTGTTTAACCTAGCGAACTCTTATTATGATACCCAAGCATTTCCAATATAAGTTAATTATATATTACAATTCTTATGCGTCGATTCGTCACCCGAAATTCGACAGAAGTAAAAGAGTTGAAAATATAAGGTTTTGTCGTTGAAATATATACTCTATTCTCATTATTGAATATGCTCATTACTTCTCGTATACACTTTGGTATCTACCCACTCATTGCTTGTGTAAACACACGCACAGTCATATATATACATACATATATTTATATCACTTTTATATACAATCGTAATTTTTAATAAAACCAGATAATTCTTACCTCTCTGTAGGCTTGCATTTATTTATTTCTGAAATCCTGTTTAACGTAACTTAACGATTTAATTACTATTGAAGCATAATACATAAATTACAAATTAAAAAAAAATGTAATTTGTGGTTTTCAATATTGAACTTTAAATCCTTCAAATACTCACTGATATATCCATAAAATCATCATATGGTCGTTAATAACTAGCATTAATATCTGGATATTAGTAACTATGGCGATTAATGATGCGCGAAATGCACAATAAAGGGCGATGATATTAGAGAGAGAAATATTTTATTAGAGTCAGTGATAGTGAGAGAAAGCGAGAAATACTGCCACATGCAGTGGAATGAGATAGAGTCAATTATGAGTTGAATTTCATCTATGCCCACAAAATTTAAGAGCAGGCTATTTTTTATACTTAGAGGTGAAATGGATAGTTAGGCCATTGTTAACACAGATAAGGCAGAGAGTATTAACAAAAAACAAAACAAAAATATTATTTTCACACCTTCGGAAATAATGAAATATATATTTCAGTATATTTTGTTCCTAATTTGACCTCATCAGTGATGTACAACTTCCACCATGATGTTTGTACTACTAATCAATGAATAAATTTGTATAGTGGTTTCCTTAAAAAATAGGATGGAAACGTAAATAATGCAGACCTTCCCATTCACAATAAAGTCAATATTTAAGCTAATATTGAGATAACTAAGAAAAGGCTAGATATGTCTCGCCTCTAAAACAGCACACATCCGACTACAATAAACCATTGCGAGTGCACATGCTCCAAGGTTAGGTCGTCAAATGTAAAATGTAAATTCTAAATTCGGAAGGTTTCACTAATTGGAATCAGGCGAATATCAGGGATATATGGATACGTCTTCAATCCTGATCACATCGATGTATACAACCACCATGACAATCGGGGGACAAAATAAAAGCTTCTGCCATGGTATTCTAATATCCTTCCTGTATGTATACGTGACGAAAGCAACACATCTGGTGCATTAAGGTAAACTATAATGGGAAAGGTAAGGATTATCCTCAGACACTCAATGAAGAAGAAGACAATTCAGATTCGTTCATGTCTACGAAACTTTAGGTAGGTATATTCAATCGGGGACGCCATTCATACAGCATCTGCATGCCTGGTGAAGCTTCAAATTGAGACAGCCTCAGCAGCCGATGTATTTTACAAGGTTCTTAACAGTATAAGCAAGTGAAGAGATCGCTCACCTCAAATTGGACTAAATGTAGTTAAAATAATGTTTATTAAGGAATGCCCTCCCGTAGCTTTATCTCCCGGAAATTGAAAAAAAAGACCCTCCTATTTTAAGGAAAATACCGCGTAAAACTAATGCTTGCGGGTAGAAATGCTTGGAAAAAGTTCAATAAAATAAAGGCGTAATATGAAGACTGATTAACGTATGTGCAGTTACTTTTTGAAGAAATGTGGCTAAGATGTAGAGGGTAATTAAAAAAAAAAAACTACTGTATTATGAAGGCTATAGATAATACTAATACAACATCTATGTATCCAGTCTATTGTCCATTATGTAAATCCACAGAATAATCTTGATCATTTCTGAACATTAGATAAACCGCTTTGACTGCCCGAGTTACTTACAAATAATGTTACTGTAATATGAAAAAAATTAAACAATATAAAGATATTAATGTAGGGATTCACATTCTAAAGTAACTGGCGCAGGATCTTCAAAATCCGCTCGACCAAACGTTTCGCATTCTGACACACTGACTCCAAGCCGAAGTTCAGCTGAGATGTTTTTGCTCTGAACTTCAGATCCTTAATGGCGAGAAACGGACCACTTTTAAGATTCAAGTAGTAAATGCTCGTCATAATATAAGAAGTTCAGTTGAAATTGACGTCAGAGCACTTAGAAAATTCGAACCAAAACATAAATGCTCCTACAACGAAAATTGTTGAATGTGTTCACATTATTTTTAACCGACAACTAACACTTCATTATTAAATCAATTCTGAGGTACTTTGGATCGCCGTTTTGTTCTCTTAAATCGGATGGCATTCTTAACTATGTTCATTGGCCTGTTTCTTGATTGTATGTCTCATAGATACTCTGATTCGTTGTTTTCGTTAGAAGATATATCATATGTGAAACATTCACGTTGATTTGTTTGTAGCATTCATACTCATTAGAGATATTTGCCATACAAAATGACTTGCCATATAAAAATGCGACAGACTATCTAAATTAAATGGAAGCGTGTACTGTACAGCGAAATATCATGTATGCTAACGTAACTACTGTGCATTGGAGAAGCTTTTCAGTTTCATTGGATGCTAGTTTTTTTTTTCTTCTAGTATTAGCTATAATTACTAATGCATAGTGTGTAGAACAATGAACAAGTAGATGTACTATAACATTGCGAAAATTCTCTCGCAGCCTTTAGCTTAATTTGCCATTAACGACTTCCAGTTGTATTCAATATCTGCGAGAGTGGACAAAGACGCCACATTTTAAGAAGAAGGACTGTAAGTCTAGGATAGTGCACAAGTAATCTTTCTTAGACATGTTCGTGGTCCTTCCATATAGAAGCAGTAATCTATCTAGTGAACTATCTTTCTATTAATCTGTCCACCCATAAATTCATGTAAACAAATTCACGCACAAATACACAAAAAGCTATTCAAGAATGACTATATATTGAAGAAAAAAACAGCGATCAGTGAAACGAAGAGTATTCCGAGATTTTTCCGAGATTAGCAACTAACTAAAGAATATCTGTTTCTGATTCCACACCGTTCTATTTTTGGTTGCAAATATCTTTTTTCTAGAAGCTAAATTTATGATGTAACTCGAACCTGTAAAGTGATTATGGTAATTATGTGAAATACGGAGAAGTTACTTGGAGAAGAAACAATTCGCACACAGAGATAAAATGTTGTTTCAAGAAGTATAATGCTATAATACATTCAACTCGTATTACAAATAAGCATGTTTAGGAGAGGAAATTTAAATACGCACATACATACACATATATCAATATAGAAATGCACATTTCTATGTATATATTAGCACCAACTTGGTTAACTTCGAATAGAATATAAAGGTTACGACAGAATATTCGCCATGAAATGTTCCTGCTAGCAATGAGATTTGCTCAGAGCTAAGAAGTCAATTTTAAGCATAAAACTATTATCAGGTCATCCCATAAGTTCTGTCTGAATTTTGAATAAAGAAAACAAGTGATCAAATATTACATTTAATTGGAATTTAATCATCAATGTACGTTCCTTGATTATATATGACTTCCTTCCATCTATTTACAAGCTTCTTAATCCCATCAATGTAAAACTCTTTCGGTTTCAAAGCGAAGAACTCTGAAACGTTAGTTTCAACCTCTTCCTGGCTTGCGAAAGTTATGTCTCCCAAGAGATTCTGTAAACTACGAAACAAGTGGTAGTCTGAAGGAGCAAGGTCGGGAGAATACGGTGAATGAGGAATTTTTTCCCAACCAAGCTCTTCGCTCTTCTGTGATGTGATCTTTGAAGTGTGGGGTCACGCATTGTCCTGATAAAACATCACTCTTTTTCGATTCACTGAAGTGGGAATTTTGTTTCTTCAAAGCTTGGTTCAAACGCTCTAATTGCTGACAGTAGACAGAGCATTGATTGTTGCATTAGGTGGTAACAATTCAAAGTGAATTACCCCTTTGCAATCCTACCAGATAGAGAAAAGAACCTTTTCCCCATGAGTTCCCTTCTCGGCTGTGGTTGAGCTTTTTCCCTTTTACCAAACCACTGTTTACAACGTTTAATATTTCGATAGAAGATCCAATTTTCGTCACTTGTCACAAGTCTATCGAAAAAGGGTGAAATGAGCTTGAAAGAATGGAGAGAAGAGCAGATGTCAACTCGGTTGCTTTCGTACAATTCATGAGGCACCCATTTTCTAAGTTTAGGAACCTTTTCAAGTTGTTGAAAATGACCACGAACAGTTGTATGCCAATTCTTCAACTAATAATGCAGGGTTTTCTTCAAGTAATGCCTTCGATCTTCATCTTCAAGGCTGAAATCTCCACTTCTGAATTTTGCAAACCATCCTCTAAAATTTCTTTCAATCAAGCATTCTTTTCCATAAACTGAGTGTATGTTTCGAGTCGCTTCGGCTGCAGAGTTCAGGGTGGAGAGATTGGCTTCTTGCAATTCAGATCATAATGCTGAGATTTTACCTGTAGAATGGATAAAGTGGAGCACTAATAAAAGTAAGTGGAAGGAGGATGTAGGCAGTTCAAAGGGAAGTAATGTTGAAGTAGAGGTAGGGCAAAATGAGATAGGCGAGGCAGAACAGAGATTGAGAGAATTCTTCGAAATTCCCTGCTGCCTACTTGCCAGTTTCCATGAGGAGATCCCTTCCCTTCATTTTAATAGCCGTCCCTATCTTCTCACGTCGTACCTACTTCCATTTTTCAGTTCTGTAGCTTCGACCATCCCTGATTAATAACATCAGTTTTCAACACACCCAACAACGATTCCATCCTTCACAATACTAACCATTCTACTCCTTTCCACCCCTTCCCACTCATTTCTCTACTCATCACTTCTATTCTAAATCTCTCAGTCGAACTTGAAATACCATATCCTCTACCCTTAGTTCTTGCATCATTCATAAAGCATGTAAAGCCGTTCCGTAAATATATAAATATCTGTGCTTATACACGAATATTCATCTGAACAACTTCAGTTTTTGTCTCTCTCTTTCCATATAAAAGTTGCATGAATATCTGTATTTATATTATATGTATCAAGACCAAACACGTTTTTTCATCATTATCTCCACATCAGCTCCTCTGGATTCCTTTTAGAGCCATTCTTTATCCCATGGATTTAGTTCTCGATACACATTTTGGAGTGTAAGAGAAAATCATTTGAGCACTAATAAGTGTTTTCTATATTGAGCATCTCTGGATCTCACCCGTTGACTCTCTCTATATATATTGATCCGAAGTTTGTATGTTTAGAGAAACATCATGGAACCCGTCAGGAAAAAAATCCCTCATATTATATATATTAAATGTGAACATGCTTTATTAAAACTGTAAGTTCAAAGAAAACCTTTTTATTTTGTTCTTTGAACATGTAGACGATTAGTGAACGGCATTTGTGATCTTGAATTTAAACCTATTAACAAGGTAAAACATATTACTGATACTATTATTGAAAAATAAATGAAATCATCCAAATACACAAAAAATAAATATGCAGAGAGTGATGAAGTTGATAATGAAAATAAAATAAAACCAAAAGCCAAATATAAATAGAAGTTTATGGAAGTTTATATGGTGGGATGTATTGATGATAGCTGTAGCATTGGTGGATTTGATGGAATTACGATGATAGGACATTCGAGAATGAAAATGTGAATATACAGATCTGTTTAAGATGGAAATGTATTAAACTTAATACTATATAAATAAATAATTAATAACTGTAAATGAATAAAGTATTTGGTAGTGATGTTTATATTAATGGTGATGATGTGAGGCAAGAATATCTGTAGTGATAGAATATCTGAGGAATAGAGTTCAATAGAAGGAATAGAAAAGCTTACAAAACGAATATGGAGCACCCAAGCGGAAAAGCGTTCGGAGATTGAACAGCTAAGAGAGTCCATAAATAAGACTGAAAAACCTAATATTTAATATACACAAATGCCCATACTCTCAAACACACATAAAGCTATTGATGATAAAAAAATAATACAGGTTAATTACAGGTGGTAAAAGTGATTATTTAGATGGAATAAAATATTCTAATAGTAGTGGTGTATGAGGTGATGATGCTGAAAATTAAATATGAAGAGAAATGATGTGTGTTTTGGTAAGTGTCATTAATAAGACCATTTATATGACTTCATGTAGAAATGTGCTTTTGATTTATGTGCAGTGAATCAATCCTACGGGAGCTGGGAGAGGAGGTCTGCTTCAACATGTCGAGCTCCCCATCATTATGCTAATTCATCTTTTATTTAAATAAAGAATGATGCAATTACACTGTGTAACAAAAAAAAAAATGTTTTCCCTCATCGGTCAATAAGTGTCATTTCGTAATTGCTTTATCTTGAAATCAAAAGAAATTATTATTATTCCTTTTACACCTTGCTTTCATAATCTGGACTTCAATGTTTTGAAACTGACATTACATTTCAAGCAGATTCAGCACTGGGTTGCTGAGGCAGAAACACAATTATACCAAATATTCGGCTCCATACCAAAGATTTGCTTCTCCGTGGCTTGACCATAACCACTTGAGTATTTCCCTTCGTGGCTGACAATATGCACTCATCTGATCATGAGTAGGAATAGTGGGAGAGTATCATAGACATGTGCTGAGAGGGATTCTCTGCTGTTTGAATAAATGTAAAAAAAAAAAACAACACAGCGCGTAATTTTGTCTGTGATCAGGTCGCGGTCTCAAAGCGACGATAATATTTTGGCAAATTAAATTTAAATGTTGAAGTGAATCTAACGGATTTTGTGTTTTAAATGGCTTATAGACACCTTCCACACTGCAATTGTTTTCGTTCCAGCGCACGATCTCAGATCAGGTCACTACATCTCCGTAATATATATATATATATATATATATCAATCATAGTGCATAAATAATAGACGTGGAAGAAAGAAAACGATGGCTTACACGTTACAAATAAGAATTCGATACAGGGCGAACTATTATTTACAGGAAACCTTATTTTAAAAATTAGGTCTCTACGTGTGCAAGTGCAGTGAGGTCTGCATTAATAACCTGTGTTAGTACAAGTAATAATGACAGTTATAATACAAATTACAATGCCGGTTGATAAAGTAAGATTCAAATCTGCAGTATCGAAATCAAGAAATAAAAAGATTTTCGGACAATTCCCGTAGTAGTTCCGAAATAAACTCAAAGAGATCAGATATATTAGTACACACTCTAATATTAACGTCTATATGCTAATTTAATAGTCTGTAGCCGTTTTGAAGCAATAAATGAAAAAAAAAACATTTTGTAAATAGCTTATTATTATTATTATTATTATTATTATTATTATTATTATTATTATTATTATTATTACAGACCCTCGGACAGTTCATAATTACCGGTTATTCTTTCCATGAAAGCAGTCAATAACAAATCACCAAAGGTTTCAAGTAGTGCCTTCTCCTGTGACGCAAAAAGACAACACTCCTTAGAATGTGAGCGGCACCCAACAATGCTGTCTTCTGGATCACTTCGAGCCTGGCAGCAACTTCAATATGTTTAATATTCTTTTAAAAGCTCTTGGAAATTACTCCTAATACTCCAATTACCACCAGTATCACCATTACTTTCCATATGCCCCATAAGTTTCCTATTTCTTTCCCCTGTGGCTGGTATTTCTCATCAATATTTTCTGTTTCCTTACATTTCATCCTCGAATCACCAGGAATTGCAACATCTATTATCTTTACCTCTTTTTCATCTTTATGGATGAGCACGATAACTGGTCGTCAGACCTTCAGGATTTAGTCGCACTGCATGTTAACATATCAGAGTATTTTGTAATGTTCGTTGTCCATTACTCCTTCTGGTTTGTATTCATACCATTGTTCGGTTCTCTCGAGGTTTCCTTTACCGCACAACAGTTAGTGCACAATTCTGGCCACATTAACGTGTCTCCTTTTGTATTCGCGTTGTGCGAACTTACAGCTTATACTTTCTCATTTCCCAGAGCACATCTTATTAGCCTTGTATCAATATTAAAAAAACAAGTATTATTTGCTGTAATTCAATATTATTCAAATTTTGCTTTCTAAAAAGGTTTTGTTAATAATTTTTTATAGCATATTGTAGTTTAAATGGTAAATAACCATACTGAGAAACGAATAAATCGTTGCTTGCTTTGTATTACCTGTATATAAGGCCTATTAAAACACATTAGTTGTTGATAAAATAGTAAAACTCTTAAACAACGTTCGAAATTTGATCTGGGGATAATATTAATGGAGAAATAGAGGGAAGCGACAGAAGACACAGACACGTGTATTTAAATATATGAAACAGGATATTGCCAAGTTAGGCTAAAAATTAGATTTTCCTTTAAATCTTGGTGTTTGGTGAAAAGGAAGCGTACTAACACGATAATGTAAAGATAATGGAAATATACAGAGTTGGTAGTAGAATTAGCGATGACACGTGATATACGATTTAGCCGAGCATATTGCTTTATTAGCGATTGTCTCAGAAATATTGAAAATGTGGTTTACAGTGTATTAAAATTACCTAGAGAAAATATAAGTAAATAACTTTTGGAAACAGGCGAACAATATTGATGAAGAGGTATTGTATATAGGCACTTCATTGTGATGTTATTAGAATTTACGATGTACTTAAAATAGATTGTTAAAAATAGTTAAAAAATCGTCAGAATTCGGAAGAAATTCTAGCAATGAACCTAGAGAAATGTAACTTGTTTAATAAATGGTATACATACAAAAATATATACATACATACATAATACATCCATCCATCCATCCATCCATCCATCCATCAATCCATCAATCCATCCATCCATTCATACAAACATACATACATACATACATATCCGTGTGTGTACATGTGTAGGCGTGTTTATGTGCGTGTGTATATTCCCAATATTAATCATGAAATGAAGAACGAAAAGACAAAACAAAAAAGTGTAAATGTGTGAGATTATTAGTTTAGAGCTTTGGGAGTGGCCTTGACATTTCAAGCTTAGGGTAGGTTTCAGAAACAGAACTTAAGGATCAGACGTTTTAGAGCAGAAAGAAAAGGAAAGGTATAGACATATACGATAGAAAAGGGTTAGGTGTACAGTATGGCTTAACATAAACCCATATTTATATGCAGCTGTGTGATAAGTAGCTTGCTTACCAACCACATGGTTCCGGTTTTATTCACACTGCGTGGCACCTTGGGCAAGTGTCTTCTACTATAGTCTCGGGCCGACCAAAGCCATGTGGGTGGATTTGGTAGATGGAAACTGAAAGAAGTCCGTCGTCTATATATATGTGTGTGTGTCTGTGTGTGTGTGTGTGTGTGTGTGTGTGTGTGGAAGAGCAGCAGTCACCCATGCATACTAGCCTTCCCTCTCTATACCACCGATGTTGCCCAAGGGAACGGCAAAGGCCAATACAGCCATTGACGTTGCAACTCATTTCTATAAGAAGCTGAGTGAACTGGAGCAACTTGAAATAAAGTGTCTTGCTCAAGAACACAACACACAGCCCTGTCTGGGAATCAAATTCACTAACTTATGATTGTGAGCTCGGCGCTCTAACCACTGAACCATATGGAATTCAGAATACGAGTTGTATTATTCATCCTTTCGATCACTGAATACAGAACGTGGCTCGCGAGCCTTCAGTTCGAGTGATTCTTTTTCAGAGTTGCCATCTCACTCTTGTACGCTAATCCGTCTGAATGTCGCCAATCTACAGCTGAGTGGACTGGAGCAACGTGAAATGAAATGTTTTGCTCAAGAACACAACACACATCTTGTTTGTGAATCGAAACCAAGATGATGTCGTAATCGTGAGTGTAACACCTTAACCACTAGACCAATTCATCAAACAGCAGACAGTCAATTTCTGGAATGAATAGGTGTCTATTATATCAATGTACATATTTTGATCTGTTGTCGAACATTCAAAGCCGTATATTGGAGGCAAAGTCTCTTGCTGTTTGTTTACCAATGAAAATTGTTGTCTTTTGAGACCTTCGCTCTTAACTTATGTATTCTAATATACAGTGTGAGCCAAAAGTCTCGTACCAAGACATTTATCATTTGTTTTTCATATAATATTATTGTGATTGTTATTATTTATTTTGTTCATCATGTACAATTGATTGTGTATTCATTATTAGTTTATTAATCTCATTCAATTTTAGAAAAAATAAAGCATATCTTTGATAATTCCGGAGCGTATTGAACTTTTTGTGCGTAACACTTGGCTCACTCTGTATTTGATTCTACCGACAGACTGAACACATTGTGATTCCTCAGATGGAATATTTTAAAAATGATACGTCAATTGTTTTTGAAGTCTCTTCAAACACTATAAATATCTTGTCCAAACAATCTTTAGATTTTATTTGTCTAACTCATATGTTTGTGTAGAAGGCTATTTTATTAGGTTGGATCAACTTTTGAAAAACTATTGGTATTTGACTTCTCTTTTTCTGAAAATTATATAAAAGAAATCGGATTTATCTTTGTCTATTAAATAGTATACGTTATTTTGCTGTGTTTTATTCAAAATCCGATAAACCGGTCACTCTGTACTATTGATACACTGCATATTTCTTTTGTTTCTTTTCTTGTTTTTATAATAACATGAATTTCTCTCTTACTTCACTTTGCAAAACTTTTTCTTTCAGTAAATTTTAATACAATCCTGATTTGCTTTCCTTAACTTCTGTGCTTCTTTCACTCGCCATCCAATCAATTACAGACGTATTTGTATGCCTTGGTACAGATATTAACTCTTCTATCATATCACTTGTTAAAGTTACCGCTAGAGATGTGCTATAGAAATTATAGTCATCACTGATTAATTCAGACGTTTCGTATCTGACTATGTTTAATGTAAACAACAATACGATCGGAGATGGTAAGATATTTAATAGGTGTATATGCCTCATTTTAGAAATATTTGCTCCTTCATCACCACCACGTCCAATTCATTAGCCATCCAAATATAGCACTGTAACGTTACTGGATATACCAATATTGCACATGGATTTCAAATTTTGGCACAAGGCCAGAAAATTTCGGGTGGGGGAAAGTCGATTACATTCATCCCAGAATTCAACTGGTATTTATTTTATTGAACCCGGTGTTAGTTGAACTCAGAACGTAAAGCAGGACGGAATACCGCTAAGCCCCTTGTTCCGCATGTCAACAATTCTGCCAGCTCACCACCTTGATGCTAAATTCAGATATTAGATACATTCCTAACAGCTGGTACATACATATTAATGACTTGTAGGGAAACCGTATTTCGTTATGCACTGCTATGTTTCGACGTTTAGTATCCACACATGTCTAATACGAACAACAATTTCATTCTATTTCTCCCCATTCTGCAATCTATTTCATTGTAGCTCTCTCCATTCTGCAGTCTATTTCATTCTATCTCTTCCCATTCTGCAGTCTATTTCATTCTAGCTCTCCCTATTCTGTAGTCTATTTCATTTGTAGCATTACAAATTGTGCAGTCTATTTCATTCTATCTCTCCCCATTGTTCAGTCTATATTATTGTAGCTCTCCCCATTCTGCAATCTATTACATTCCAGCTATCCCCATTCTGCAACTTTTTTTTATTATTTTCACCTGTTTTCTAGCATTTATCTTTTAAACTCATTTCAATTAATCCTCTGCATTTTACGTTCGGTTTTTCTTTTCCCTTCTGCAAATTCTGTTTCCTTATATTTCTTTCACTCTATCAAAGCTCATAGTTTTATGCTTATCCATTTTCTCAGTATTCAAAATGTTATGTGTTTGTTACTTCAAATATCTAGATGCGTTATCAACTGTCATAATTTAATTATATTAATTGTTAATTTTGTACACTAAACTCGTTTAAGTCAAAGCATCTCATAAGCCTCCTTTGCACTTAATATGTAACACCTAAATGGACTTTTAATCTGCAATGAACTCTTCGATATATAGCGAGGTGGTAACACAAAACTTTGTGCAACAGAGATATAAAATAGGTTTAATTGATTTTGTATGTAAGTGTGTACGTACGTATGTATTCATGTATATGGATATATATATATATATATATATATATATATATATATATATATATATATATATATATATATATATATATATATATATATATATATATATACACACACACATACATATATATATATATATATATATATATATATATATATATATATATATATATTTATATATATAGATGTGTATATACATACATGGAAACTTACATACACACATACATGCACACATACATATGTAACACGTAAAGGAACTTTTAATCTCTAATGAACTCTTAGCTGTACAGAAAGGTGGTATCGCAAAACTGTGTGTAACAGCGATATAAAATAGGTCTAATTGATTTTGTATGCAAGTGTGTATATATATACGCACACACATACACACGCGTGCACATACATACTCACTTACACACACACAAACGCACACATAAATATATGCAGATACATCCATGTATGTTCACACTAGAAAGAAATGACAACCAAGCTGAAATAAATAGATTCGTATTTTTCCATAACAGACAGAATTGAAATTTCTTACAATCTGACATTCAGGAATGTTACTCTTCTATTTCTAAAACATATCGACATGATCTGCATAGTATCACAACACCGGCAACTAATACTGACGTCTTTGAAATCGAAATTAAAGTACACAAATGTTAGACCATGCTTTATCAAAACTTGGTTGGTTCAGATAAGATAATTCTAACTTACAATTCAACGATAGCATGGACAAAAGATTTTGTTGGAAGCCAGATTATAGCAGGATTATGCATATTATACAAATTTACATCCAAATTCATTTCCAAATTAAATGTAGTTTCTACAAAAAAGAAGTTCTGCTATACTTTGATAACTAGAATACTAGATAAAATCAAATATTAAAAGAAAAAAAGAAACACCTATCTTTTTCGATGACAGGCGAGCACAAATCATAGTGTAAACCAAGCTTCCAATTGAAAATTATATTTCTTACAGGCTAAACTGAACAGAACCGTACACATCATTTCTTACAGCCCAAGCTGAATGGAACTGTACACTTCATCTCCGTATAATTCAGTTGCCTTAAGTATATAATTAATATCCAGGTAAGAATATTTTTCCGAAGTTATACAATCGATCTACAACTATACAAACCTTCAAGGATCGACCCACAATATTATAATGGTTTTCTTTTACGCAACAGATTCCGCGAAAGAATTATATATGAATAAATACCTTGAGAACTATAATCACTAGCCCAAAGCAAAAAATATTATCTAATATAATCCGCCAACAGAGCTGGAGCGAAGCCTGTCGATAAATATTCTTTAGTGAATAAAAGACAAATTTTCTTTCAGAAGAAGCCATACTGCAAAATATTTTACAAGACTATATTAAAATTATATATTCAATGACAGAAAAATTTGAATTAAAAAAAAAAAATTAATACTTTTAAACATTCACATTGAATCCACCAAAAATAAAGTTATATAAATGCTACTACAATTGAAAATGATGTCATAAATTATTGTCTTTTACATGATAAATGTAAAATGAAATGTATTTTGTACGCAAGAGAAGTACCTGATACTCTCTATAGGACAAATCTTGTTCACACATTGAACGTTTTAAAACTAAACACCCTAGCCATATAAATAATTTTCGGAACTAAAATAAGAGTAACACCTCACAGAACATTAAATGGTGTATACACAACAGGGCCTCACTCTACTCACCCGGTGTTTGGAATTACTCCATTTGCCTCCAAGAAGGATTGCGCATAGTTCAACAACCTGAATTATTCTGTAATTTAATGACTCGTATTTCATATAGAAGATAGGCGCTTTCAATATATTTAAAAACCTTGTACACGATAAATCAAGTATCCTGGATCTGGCTATATTATGCGTAATTTCTGTACGAATAATATCATCTCCCCCTACTCCTGAATTTCAATCACGCAGCAGAACCGCCCCCCCCCCCGCCACATCGAGGTCAAGAACAGCCCACGGGTGGTTAAGTGGCATTCATCATGTCGTCGCTAAGTTATCACTATATCTACGAGATCATAACGATCACTCGGACTTTAAATTCTCTCTCATGGCCTAAACTGTAATGCCACTGACATATCACATAACGCACATACATGAGTAGTATTAGATATGTGCCGCAATGTTATCACTACAACAATGTGCCTCGAAGCGACCAGATGTAGTTAACTTCTCTGTGTTATAAATAGGGCATTTTCATTTTGCTCCCGCCCATTACGAATCCGAAGAGATGGCTATGTTTTTCACGTGTGTCATGCGACTAAAAATCTAAATAAAATATATCAATCGACTAAAAGAATCTTTTTACTCCCCTCAAGATGCACCTTAACTCGTAATCGAACCACGGCAGTGAACACCCGAAATGGCCATAGATGTGCTTACTTGATTTTGTGGAACTCTCTTACGTTCCTGGAGTCCAACTTACCATAGATTTTATGAAATGAAATTTTTTGATATATTTATAATTGAGGGGATTAAAAAAATCTTTATATGAGAAAAGCCATAACAATATATACACATATATATATATATATATATATATATATATATATATATATATATATATACAAGCGCACGCCACGCACCACCCCACACACGCCACGCACCACCCCACACACGCACACACATACATATATACATATATACATATATATATATATATATATATATATATATATATATATATATATATATATATATATATATATATATATATATATATATATATATATATATATATATATATATATATATATATATATATATATATATATATATATATATATATATATATACATATGTGTCCATCCTTTCTTTCTATCATAGCACTGTGACCATACTGAAGCGGAGCCTTAAATTGTATTAATCGAATTAATCACCCCCAGTGCTTATTTAGTTTCAAGCCTATTGATTTTTTGTCGAACTGCTAAGTTGCGGCGGATGTGAACAAACAAATATAACGAAGACACTTGTGCAAGCTGTCATGCAGTGAGACTTCATCCCGAGCTAACTGGTTGGGAAGCAATCTTGTTATCATACAGTCATGTCATACAATTTCAGGCATATATGTGCATACTTACGAATATAGGCAACATTTTTCAAACTACAGTATGCGTAGGAGTAAAATAAGGGCCTTTGTGCACTTATACAAATTTTCAAAATAAGATTGCTCAAATAAACTGGTGTCCTCGGGTGGCTTTGTGAGGACAGTTTTCATTTGATTCTGTCGGACACGAAATTTTTTATGAAAATATACAAATATAGAACACTAAATATACAAGATGTTCGCGATGAGTTTGACAATTTGTAAAAAAATTAAAAGGAAACAAGTCCCATCTATAATAAAAGTGAGAAAAAATATCAAGCATTAGATTATGGCTGGGAGATACGAGTTTACTCAAAATAGCAGTTCTCACTTCAGCCACGGTCCCAAAACAGCTTCGGAATATAGCATATTTACAGGTAATATTCATGTACTGCTTTCTAGCACACGTATATTCCTGACTCAGAAACTCCCTTTATCTCCCATCGATTTACTGCAGTCCACCTGAACTCTCTTACGTACATTGTTCTAATTATAGAAATTCTAATTCTTAAATTTTTTTTTTTATTTTCATTAAAATATATTATTCTAATCTCCCCTCTTTTTGTATGTAAACTGAAACCACATATGCAGATTATTAGTACCACTTGATTTTGGACTTGATTTTGGCAGTTCCCTGCTACTGCCTGATATTGGATACAATCATAAATTGAAAGTATATACATATATCTGCATTAAATCCTCTTACATCTAAAATTAGTCTATCTATATAATTATCATTGACATAATCACCGTCGTCGTTGACAGCATCATCATTATCATCATTAAGATCTTCCACCTCATCAGGATTTCAGTATTTACATAAATTTTATTTTAATCACTTACACAGTCACAATGATTTTTAAAATTCTGATCTAAACATTATCTACCAGTCTATTTATAAGCCTCCAATTCTCTCCAGAATGTAACAGTTAAACAACATTTAATTCCGGTATAAAATCTAGTAGCCAGAATCACTCACCTATATAACACACACGAATACTTTTTCACACAATTTGTTACAAAAATCCAAAGGAAGAACTCACCATCTTATTAATTTTGGCACGCAGATCTTCGAGACAGAAGTATCGTTATACAACTTAAAATATACTCTTATATTTAAATAACGTCCAATTACATACACATAATGATTATGCGTATATTAATATTAATATCACAAAATCAATTTTCGAAGAATTCATTTTCCGTACAAATATCAACCTAGATGGCGCCATTGTAAGATATTCAACAGAGATATATGATGCCATGTTACTTATAAGATAATTACAGTTATATATTTTTCACGTTCCCTCTTATCTTTTATATATTAAAACATATAATTATATTTTCAGTTCTTTTAATTAATAGTTACCGACACAAGCACCTAATTACTCCAATATATTAGCAATAAAATATTTTACTATAAATACTATATATCTCTTTAATATCCTTCACTTCAAATCTTCCAAAATTCAATCGAACGATATGAATGTAGGTGTGTATCTATCTATTTATCTATCTATCTATCTATCTATCTATCTATCTATCTATCTATCTATCTATCTATCTATCTGTCTATTTATTTATCTATCTATCTATCTATCTATCTATCTATCTATCTATCTATCTATCTATCTGTCTATCTATCTATCTATCTATCTATCTATCTATCTATATATATATATATCTATCCATCTATCTATCTATCTCTATCTATTTATCTATCTATATTATTTTATATTTTTATATGTTTCATTCCAAAGGCTTTGGCCATACAGGAGCGCCTCCAGTATTATAACATTTTCTGTACATACTCTTTTGTGATTAGTCTTTGGTGAAGTAGGGACCTTGATATTGCTACACTCTTGTGAGTTTCTTGCCGTAATGTAAATTAATCTTGTTTCTTAAAAACATCTATCCCCACTCCATATAAATTTCTCAGATTGTCTGGCAAGACATTACATGATTGTGGGCATTTGAACCCAAAACTATTGCAGTACTTGGTCCGGTTTAACTTTCGGTGTTGAAGTTTGATACCAACACCTTTAGGATCTTTCATATGTATATCTCTGCATATCTCTCCCGTCTTCGCTTCAGGAAGTACGATTCGTAACTCTTTCAGTCTCTCTAAGTTCAGCTTTCTGTCTCTAAGTAGTCTTACTGTTGTAACAGCGCTGAGTGGCCACAATTTCTGCGATGAATTTGACGCTGTGCGTTGATCAGAATTGAGAGCAGTAGTGAAGGCAGTATATGAAACGAAGTGTCGTGGCTGATATCAATCCCTAGATCAAACACTGTGTGAGACTAGGATTGCCGGTCCTGCACAGCTGAAATCTAGAACTGGAATTTTCAGCTGTTGTAAACATACGAATAGTTCCCGCATTGAGAAGCTGTATTGCAGACCACTATCCTTTCCGGCTTACGACTTTATGGTGAAAGGGGACATAACTCTATTCCTACCACAATTTTTTCTTTTTCTGTTTTCTTTTTCGCTTTCCGGTTTTACAACCTTCAACCTTTTACGTCTGCTTCCTTTCCTGCCTTTCCTCGGCTTTTCTTTCATGTAGTCATCCTGTTTTCTCTTGCTATGCCACGCACGGTGTGTGTGTGTGTGTGTGGGAGGCATAGCCTGAGGAATATGTGAAGCACCAGACACGTTAAAAACTGCTGTGTGAGATGTTTCCATTGCATGAAACTATTAAGTAGCTCATAAAAAATATATTTTGTTTAGTAAATAATATTTATCTCACAACGTATGGCGTACAGTTTTTGTGAATATTACCATTACGAAACAGTACAACATAAATATATATATATATATATATATATATATATATATATATATATTATGTTTCGTATGATTGTGTACAGGTAAATATGAGTTAATGAATTTCTAATACAGTCTGAATTTTATGTCCTATTTTTGTATTTTTCCTAATTTTACAATTCTTACATTACATATAATGATAAAAGAATTACTTTCATGCTTACTAAACAATATACGTGAATGGAAATAAACACACACACACACACGCACACACACACACACACACACACACACACACACATATATATATTTATATACATAGATATAAAAATATATATGTATCTATACATCCATGCATATAGACATATACATACGTATAAATACACACCACCCATACATGCATACGTATATGTGTGCGTGCATATATATATATATATATATATACAGAGAGAGAGAGAGAGAGAGAGAGAGAGAGAGAGAGAGAAAGACAGATATATATAGATAAATAGATTGATAGCTGATACATAGACAGATAGATATATGATAGATGTACAAGCATATTATATGTATGCATATATATATTCTTTTATTCGTTTCAGTCATTTGAATGCGGCTTTACTGGAGCACTGACTTTAGTCGAAAACATTGACCCAAGGACTTATTCTTTGTAAGTACTTTTTCTATCGGTCTCTTTTGTCAAGTGATGATGGTGGGACAAACACACACACACACGCACTTCACACACACACACATACACACAGGCAGGCACATACACACACATATACAAGACGTACTTCTTTCACTTTCCGTCTATCACATCCACTCACAAGGCTTTAGGCGGCCCGAGGCTATAGTAGAAGACGCTTGACCAGGACTGAACGCAGAACCGTGTGGTTGGTAAGCAAGCTACTTACCACACAGACACTCCTGTATGTATGATGAATGCATGTATGTTTGTATGGATGAATGATTGGATGGATGGATTGATTGATAGATGGACGGTTGGATGAATACGTGTATATTTTGTAAAGAATAGCCTGCTTATATAAAGTGACAAGGACACTCTTTCGGTCTATTCCACAAGCCTGGATCATCAGCTTTGTCAACGCCCCGAAGGATCACTCGATATTCATGACGTTGCTGGTATTAGTATAGAGAATTTGATTTTCTGAACACAATAGCTCGGAACAATTACTTCAGAGCAGCACGTTATACGAACAAAGACTTCCACCAATTAACTCAGTAGTGTGTACTATATTTACCGCCGCCGAAAGGAAACGATATATACAGTTTATGTGTATCTGCAATGAAATTTCTGACAATGAAATTTCTTCATATAACGCCCACGCGAAATTACTAACAGCACAAATGTCATCATTGCTAGACTTGTACTATCACACTGTATTTAATCTCACTTTGGAAACTGAATGTTCCAGACCGAAATAGCAAGAATTTTGATTTCAGTTTTTACGCATACATACAAATGGCGGAAGGACAGTTTGTGCGTACCTGTGCGCATGTGTCTATGAACATGTATGCACAGACATAGATGTATGTGTGCGAGTGTATTTCTCTGTGTGTGCATAGAAATATAATATGGGTGGCTTATTAGCAATTTAACGACCAAAAGGCAAATTTGCAGACGTCACTTATGCCACAGAGAGTACAAAGTGATACCAGCGTTGCTAAAAGTAAGACTCATTAGCCACGAAGGTATTACCTTAATAAGCTAACGAGGGGTACAAAGCTACCTGCGGTCGCAGACGTGGTCACATCACCGGTGATTTCGAATTTTGATGCGGAACATCTTAATTCGCATCAGGGGCTCTTACCGTGCCTCGGGTTAAGCTTAACTCAACTCACCTCGTCAACCTATAAGAAATACCCCTGAAAAGTTGTGCTGGTTTCAAAAACGGTAGAAGTGATAACTATAAATAATATGGCTACATATACTTATATATATATGTATGTATGTATGTATGTATGTATGTATGTATGTATGTATGTATGTGTGTGTGTATGTATGTATATATATATATGTATGTATGTATGTATGTATGTATGTATGTATGTATGTATGTATGTGTGTGTGTATGTATGTATACAGTTATATTATGATTTCCATTACGCCTAAAGATTCTAATAGTGACTTGTTAGAGCTCAGTATACTTGTTTTAGAGCATAACGTCAGGTAGACATAAGGCTTAGGATCTAATGAGTAACAATTGTACTGGAGTTACGTAATCGATTTCATTTCTTCATATATCACGTAGCAATATAAGAAGTTACAAGGAAGTAAACACACTAACATCGTGTGTGTGTGCGGAAGGGTGGGGGGGAACATAAGCACAAAAGCACACACATACATAGATATATACATATATAAATATACGACAGACTTCTTTTCAGTTTCCGTCTACCAAAGCCACTCACAAAGCTTTGGTCGACCCGACGCTATAGTAGAAGACACTTGTCCAAGGTACCACACGGTGGGTCTGAACCCGGAAACATATGGTTGGGAAGCAAGCTACTTACCACACTGCTGCTCTTGTGCCTATATATATATATATATATATATATATATATATATATATATATATATATTATATATATATATATATATATATATATATATATATATATATATATATATATATATATATATATATATATATATATATATATATATATATATATATATATATATACATATATATATATATATATATATATATATATATCTACATTTATATATATATATATATATATATATATATATATATATATCTACATTATATATATATATATATATATATATATATATATATATATATATATATATATATATATATATATATATATATATATACATCTATCTATATATGTATATAAAAAAAAACATTTCATTTAATTTTTACACAATTTAATGGTTTTTCATGCTTTACTCTAAGTTGAAAAAGTCGCAAAGCCTGAAATCAGCACTAAAATGTTCTTCATGATAAAATTATTTCAGCACTTTCTACCTTGTCCTATTTTCTTTATATATCTATAATGCTTGTCACAATTACATAAGTGTGTGTGGGCATTTCGAATTATTGTGGGAAAGGCTCTTCCTGATCATAGATCTGTTGGCAAAAATCGGTGACGGATATATTTACACATCTGTTCTAAAACACGAATGAAATTTTATTTAAATTACTTGTGTCGGGTTACCGAACATCTCAGTGACATCCGTGTCTCCTAAAGGTTATGGGCATTTGCCATCCTATTTTTACATCTATCAAAGAAGTTGACTATCGTTAATCATTTCAGTGGCCTTTTGCTTGATCGTACGTTGCATGCCGTCGTCGTCATACTGCTTGTTTCATCACACACCAGGATTGAAGAAGTGGATATCACTTTGCTTGCGGAATACATCAATAAAATAAGATTGCAGCACCTTTAACAGAGGCTTCATTTATAGCAGAATTGCTTAAAGAAAAATGATAGCAAACTTATGCAGAAACGGTGAACGATGAAACCCTTTATAATTCAATTAACTCTGATTCTCACTGGAATGCGATACTGTGTGCAAAGTAAATGGAACTGCCCAATACACAGCATACGATGACCACGATGATGTAGTCAACATTTTTCAAGCCATTTTCGACGTGATTCATGCTGCTAAATTCCCCTGGATTTTCGACATTTTCTTCATACATCTGCAGTGATACTGCAGTCCTAGATATAAGCAAATTTTCTGCTACAGGGCAATGCATTCTGTTGCAGAATCTATGTGCTTTATTCTATTAACTATTATTAAGTTGACTCGAAAGGCTTTACAGAGAACACAGCCTGATATTGGGAAAACAGCACGAAGCTTCGTTTGAAATATTAGCGATTTCCTCACTGTTGACACGTAATCAGAAGTCAGCACCAATTGAATTCAACATGTTAATGTAAACAGCATCGATAAATTCTACATTGCGAGTTGTACATCGGAAGGAGGACAAAAAAGTGTCAAATTGTTGAGTTGTGATAAACCTCAGAATAACTTATGAAGTCTCCAAGCGGGCATGATTACCCATAAGACTTTGAACAGTGGTTATTTTCCGTCCACATTACGTTATAATATAAAATACGGTGAGGACAATAAAATTTAGAATATAAAGCAGAACACGCTTAACCAGTACAAGAAATAACGGAGAGTTAATGATACAGCCGCTTACAAGTGAAGTGGTAATCATTATGTTAACAAAACGAAAATTGTAAAAAAAGAAAAAAATGCAGAGCATGGCAGAATGAAAAGCTGGCATCTTAGGCGGTAAAATACGTGCAGATGATGACACTAGCTAATAAACTATACAGGTATATGATAGATAATGTTAACAGAGTAACTGCAGCACCTCGCGAGATAATATGTGAAATTATTAATGGTTCTAATCAGAGTTTAAAAAATAGGTGTGGAAACATGGGTGCACCGCGCTCACTGGCCGCTTGAAAAATAACTCATTTTTTTGTATTTTGTCTGCAATACGTCAATGAGAAATTTGAATTATCATGCATCAATTTATTCCTAATAGCGTTCCTCCAATGATTGCAGGAGTCAACGCCTCCCAGTGTTCACTGGCAGTCTTGAAGAAAATTGAATAGCAACATTTCTTGAAGATTAGTTAATTGAAAGAGTAATCGTTCAATTTAGACTCTAATAGCCTACTTAATAGGCCTAGTCAAGATATGAAAATACTTTGAAAACATAAATTAGATAATAGTTATTAATCCAAAGTCTTTAAAAAAAAAACGATTATTGCTGAATGTCCTAATATCCGTCACCTGAAGTTTCCGTGAGATAATAGCATATTGAATATTAGTTAAATGCTAAGAGCAACAGTTTAACTTGAATGCATTACGAACAGCAGTTTAACGGTCTCGAGGTCAGTAACTCGGGAATTTTTGCAGAACCAGCATATAACAACACTATTACTTGAATAACTAAAATGAGAATAGTTTGGAAATGAACAACAAAATTCGAAGAATCAAACGTTTAGTTTGAACCATGTTCAGTTCGAAAATTCTCAGAACACTATCGAAATCAGAAAATCCACAAAAAAAGCGGGAAGTTTCAATAATGGCAGTGTTGCGATTATAAAGTCCGGGATAAGGACATTTGGTGTATATGACAATCGAAAGAATGCATAAATGAGAATAAATATGATAAATGTTGCACAGAATAAAATAGAGAAGAGCAGTAATATAACGAAAACCTTATAATGATATGCTTTACGGCACTTAACCTGCCGATTCATTAAGTATAAAAGGACACACTATGATAAATTGTTTATATTCTCCACGGAAACACATTGAAAAGAAAATGTGACTTCACTGAAAGTAAAATAAAGAATGAACGAATGAATGAATTTACAGACTCAAATTATGATTGAATTTTGGAGCGCCGTCAAAGGCAAGGCTGCTGGGAATGCAGGACACGATCTGGAACTTGTTCACCTGACTCTATTTCTATATCATTAAAAGATTAAATACACCCATGCACACGAACATACACATTTCTGTGAATATGCATTCGCATACACTAACATTTATTTGTATATAAGTATGTCTTTATGTGTATACATATATACAGGCATTTATATACGCATATATGTATACATACATACATATCTATCTATCTATCTATCTATCTATCTATCTATCTATCTATATATCTATCTATCTATCTATCTATCTATCTATCTACCTATCTATCTATATATATATACTCGCATACTCATATGTACATATATTTACAAGCACATCGTCTATATTTCTTAATGTAGCGGTATACGTGGATACATACATACATACATACTTACATATATGCACATATGTATATAATGATCATCCAGTCAATAATATGATTTCAATACATCCACAATTCATTGAATTTTTGCCGTGCAGATTTAAGTAATTCTGAGAAATAATGTACATGATAATGCTTTCAAAAGTTTCTTAATCGAAATTTTGTACAGAATATAAAAACAGCAGGATCCGCTTTGCTTTAAATGTAAGAAGAGTTGTGAAGAGGTTGCAATTAGATGTATTCATATTTTTCTTCATCCAAACATGAATAGAATGATGTTTCTAAATAAATGGCCACATAATGAGTAATAGCTTACATGCAGTTAACTATCAACAGAGACTTTATCCTGTCAGTATCATGTATGTATAAAATAGTATGAAGCATAAAGAGATATGGAAGGAAATGAAATGTATCCATACTCTGAAATCAGTTATTTTAGACTTTCTTCGTCTTTTTTGTTTAAACGTTTTGATGTGAGAAAGAAAATGTGTTTCTTAAAATTAAGAAAAAAGAAACAAACACGAAAAATATAATGGAAAATATATTCAAAGTAGAAATAAAAAGCAATCTTAATGATAAACAAACTTTATAATTCTCACCTAATTTCTTTATTTTTTTTCGTCTTAAATTTATAACAGAGATACCAGCAAATGTAAGTTACTATATCACCAGAAGATAAGCAGATAATCTAAAAGTGGTATTCATGCATATATATATATTAAGCATAAATATAAGTATCCATACACATAAATATACACATACATACTTATACGTATATATATATATATATTTATACATTTAAGTGTGTGTGTGTGAGTGTGTGTATATATGTGCGTGTGTATATATGCGTGTATGTATGTATGTATATGTGTGTGTTATACAAAAATGTACTATTAATTTACCTCTACGTATTTAATAGTGATATTTTGTGAACAAAATGTTTCAAATCTATATTATCAACGATATGTTCTATAAATTGACTGCAGTATGGTCTGTTTTTTTAAGTACGCACACACATACACACATACATACACGCACAAATACAGACACACATACAAGATGTATGTATATATGTATGTATAAATACACTTATTCATATATATATATATATATATATATATATATATATATATATATATATATATATATATATATATGCTAAATGTAAGTGTGTCTGCGAATGGTTGTGCGAATGCACAGAAATACATAAATACAAACACGATAGTCGTCTCCATACTCGCTCCAATGAAAGTCATATATATGCATAAACAGATAAAACGAAAATAAATAGAAAAATTACGATGTAAAGTAAAAAAATATATATGAAATAGAATTCTCAAAAGATTAGAGTTTGAAAGGTATCTAAAACTTGCCGTTGTACAATATCCTAAGATAAACTTAATTTTCTTTAAAAAGAAACACTTTTAAACTGGAAAAGATATTTGACGAAAATGAAATTTTGAGAAGAATCTAAATAACATTCCCCAAAATAATGGATAGTGATGTGGAAAAAATACGTTATAATGCTTGTAAATCAGAATCATGTTATTTGTTTACTTTTTGTTTAGACATTTTCTTAGAATGTATATATATATATATATATATATATATATATATATATATATATGTATATATATATATATATATATATATATATATATATGTATGTATATACGAATAAAAAAGAGCAAAATGGTGGTCATATAAAATTTATGGAGCCAGAATTTGAACAAAAAAAATGATATAATAACGTCAAGAAAAGTGTAAGTGATAATAAAAACAATACGAATAAAAGCAATATGAAAAGGAGTATAATAAAACACAAAAGATAAAACAGAAATGAATGAGGAATAAAGAGGAAAAAAGTAACAATATCAATAAATAACCATGTATCTTAATATTTGCGCCAAGATATTTTCGAAGAAATTGAAACAAAATTGCCTGTGGAAATATTGTGCTAGTAAAAATTATTCTCTTAAAATATAATAGCTAGCTATGATTCTAAAGAGCGGATTTTGGCTATAATGTAATATTGGTAGTGTTTCTTGATATTTTATCTGTATTCACTAAAAGCTATTTAGGAAAGTATGTTGAGAGACTTCAAATGAAATAATTAAGCACTTTGGAATACATAAATACAAAATTTACATACAGGCACACACACAAAGTTGCATACTTAAAAACATGTACACTTACACACACTCACACACACACACATGCATACAAACACACATGTATGAATACATACATTTATAGATGCATTTATGTCACATTATATACGTATGTAAGCACATATAGACAGAAATAAGCGTGTATATGAACGTATGTATATATATATATATATATACATATATATATATATATATATATATATATATATATATATATATATATATACATATATATATATATATATATATATATATATATATATATATATATATATATACATATATATATATATATATACATATATATACATATATATATATATATATATATATATATATATACATATATATATATATATATATATATATATATATTGCATTGCTTGTCTGATCTCCTGGTTTTCGGCAAAATAATATAATGCTGGGAGAAGGGGTCAACGCATTGAAGGGCATTTAATTCATAATAAACTTCCTTTGCTTTTCGGCATCAACATCTTATTGGAATGAGTAGGTGGAAGTCTTGATGTATAGCGTCTCTCGTGCTGGGAATCTCATCAACCTCCATTTACTCTTATACCATTTACTATCACATCATTTACTTACAGAAGATTGCACCAAAAGAAAGCCTGACAAAAAGAGAGAGGAAGATTAAAAATATGGGTCTCAATACAGGACTAAACTTTTCGTATCGACCTTGACAATATGAATGGTAATATTAGCTTCGGTTTGATTTGAACTCACGAATCAGAGAATCAGACCTATAAATACAAAGGAATGTATCCGACTCCGTAACAACTTAAATGTTGACGGCACGTTTTATATTTCACTTCTATTTTCCAGCAATTGGCTTACATACAATTGACACTGAAGCGCTATCATTAAATTAGTGATACGAGGGGTTATCCATAAGAAACCAGAATTTTGCAATGTTATTTTATTCATTTAGTTATACAAGCTTATAGTTTTATCACTTTCAAAGTATTCTCTATTTGAAGCATTGCACCGGTCCAGATGCATTTTCCACTGATCGAAGCACGCCTGGAACTCTCGCGAGTTCCGCCTACATCTTCTTTTTCCTTCACATCTTCAACTTCCGTAGAATCAGTTTCTTCACCAGTGATGACCTTCAAAAAAGGTCCGAATTAACTTCCAACTATACTTTCAGTTCACAGCAAGCATTCAGTCGTTACTGCTTTTGATCTTCCGTGGGCCAGCGAGGGGCAAATTTTGCTTCACCTCTTTTCATTCGCAATTCTTCATTCAAGATTTATTGGCAGGAGCTCTAGGACACACCAGTCATATCAAGTACGTTAATTGTTTAGTGACGGTTCCTCCAAATAATTTCACGAATGTTTTATTCGTTCGTGAGATCGACCATCACCCTGAAAGAGGTCGGTCTTCAAGCAACAAGTGACCATTTCTAAAGCGTGGAAACCATCCGTAAACATGTGTTTTGCTCATGGCAGTAGCCTTGTAAACTTTTTGAAGCATGACAACGCTTTCAGCCGCCGTTCCCTACCTTAGTAGAAAACAGAATCTGATGGAAGCATGCTGTTCCTTCGTTTCAGACATCGCAAAATTCGATGAACATGGAAGAAGCCCTGAAAAACAATGACGCATCATGTGGCAGTACGGCTGACTCCGAGGACATCCGTCAGCAGATTGATACACGAAGTGGTTTCTAGTGTCGGAAGCCTAAACTAAAACAGGCTTGCCCCCAAAAGAACGTTTCCGATTACGTTTGGGTACCCCTTCGTATGTCACCACGTAGACATATAGCGAGTATATATAAGGAAAACGCTGGAAACACAAATACATACATACATAAGCACTTATATACATACATTCATAATCACCACATTCATATACATTCGTTTATAGAAGCTCTCGTAACAAAAGTCCAAATCCCTGAATACGATAGTGAAAAATTTGAGAGGCAAGAGCGCATAACTATACAAATAAGGCGACTGCTAAAACATTACCTCTCAATGCATTCATAAATTATATAAATAGAATAAATATTTCAGATATGAAATTTGAGCACTTGGAAAAATGTCAAAGGAGCTTCCGATACTTGGAATATGAAAACCCGGATCGATCTGT
>NC_142937.1:11010541-11028041 GCF_046866305.1 Octopus bimaculoides | reverse complement strand
AAATCATATTGTTTATTTTAATAACCATTATTTAATATCTTCTGAAGCTATTTAAAAAAAATATAAAAATTTACCTGTCCAATCGCAAACTATATTTTGACGAAGTGATATTAAATAACGTAATGCCATTTGCAATTGTGTATTAAAGTCTCTTGCTCGATATTCATAGTCTGACTTTATTTCAGTACAACAAATTAGTTGATTAATATGTCTATGGAAGCTGTGCAGAGAAGATTTGTCTTAGAAAAGGATAGGAGCACGAAGAGTAGATAGGAAACGGTGGGGTCCCAAGATTTGGAACATGCATTCGGTATGCCTGTTCCTGATCCAGTTGCTTGCACTTCAGAAATAATAACAATGGCAGAATGAGAGAAGATAATTTGTCTCAGCCTGTGCAATAATCTCTAACCGCTATATATGGTAGTTGGTAGTTGTAAACCCCTATCAGGTGTTTAGAACTACCATATATACCGATCAATGAATCTTCCCTGGAAACACTGTTCATATCATGGCTTTCAAAGAAGGAAAAGTGTACCGACTGACAGCTCAAATACACTCAACAAATGAAATTCTGAATCATTAGATTCTGATGCAATCAGCTATAGAATTTAATTACTGAAACTTTATATGTGTTAACCTGAATTACTCATGTCTCCAATTAAAATAATTAATACTTATACAAACACCAAACATGTGGGTATAATTGAATTTTGAGCAAATGTTTTCTTCAAAACTTTGTTTCAGAGAGGCAAAATTTTTCTGTCATTCACATATTTGTAAATCTCGGAATTTTTTTCTTCCGGGCACCAAACTGAAGGGGAAAACATGTTATCAATTCCCGAGCACTTTAATGAATAAAATAAAAAGAAAACTAATTCACTTAGAATTAATTTTCTTTATGTCCTGAATAACAATTTAGAATTACAAGGTATTCAGTAAAGTATTACCAAACGAGAAATTTAACATTTTTGACATGACAACTTCCAGGGTACTACTTCATTGTTCGTTTACTTTCTTTGAAGATTAGTTTTGTACCATAGTAATTAAATTAATCGTACCCTGTATGAATTCAGGAGAGGCCCCTCAGCAATAGGAGCGACAAAGTATTCGTTCTGCTTATGTAAGTCAATTTTTGAAATTCCTAGGTAAGCCAAAAGTGGTTTGGCCTATTTCACCTGGGAAAAGTTTAATTCCACTCGATCGGAGCAACTAAGTTCTGACAATATTTCTCAAAACCATAACTGAGGAAAAACAATTTAATTCATATCACAAGTCGATTACAAGTCAATTAGCAAAACAATTTAATTCAATTATCAGGTCGATCACAAATCTTCATGCTCTAAGGAAAGCGTCTGAACTTGACTTGGTAGTCTTTCATTATCTGAGTGCTTCTCTGTGCTCGTCATAGAAAAGGACTTACTAACGAAACTATTTTGGATAAAATCGGTACAAGTGATGGAAATGGGAGTTTTTTATAACCGTATCCACCAAAACCCGTAGCTACACTAGGTTATCACTTGTATTGGTGGATTATGAATGATATCGCCAATGATGAAGTTGTAAACCTAAATGAAAGCGAAGAAATATTATTATGAATTGGAAACATTACATAAAACATTGCAGAAAAGCGTAATCCATTGGGCATTTTTAAAGGTGTGTTGCTCTTAAACGATAATGCAAGATCATATATTGCTCAAGTCTGTGAAAAAATGATTATGCCATAAAGTATGGAATTTTTGCGTACTCCTCTTTTTTACTCTTGTTTCTATACTCCACTTGACTACCATTCTTTCAAAAAATTGCAACATTATTTAGAGACACAAGTGTAATAATTCTGAAGAGGTTCTTTGCTTCGAATGATAACGACTATTACACACGAGAGATCGACAATTTGCCAGTAATGAGAGGAAATCTCAATCAGATATATCGATTAACACCAAGGAATCATTTGTTTCTTACCAATCTTTAACTGGAGGAAAACATCCTTCCCAAAATAATAAACATTTTCTTAAGAGAATTATTAAGAAGCACATTTTCTAAAAATGCTTACACCATGAACGCCTAATAAAAATTAAAGTATAACAATTAATCAGCATAACAATTTAGAATACACGAAGGGGTACCAAAAAGTAACCGAAAAACATTCTCTGTGGGACAAACCCGTTGTAGTTCAGACTTTAGGTGACCTTAAGATACCAATCTGCTGACCGGCAAGTTGCGATGCTGTCGAACTGCCATGTGGTCTGTCTTCATTTTACATTGCTTCTTCCCTGTTCGTCGACTTTTACGATGGCTGAAATTCTGTTTTCTGCAAGGGAAGACGACAGCCGAAACAGGTGTCATGCTTCAAACAACTTACAAGGATGCTGCCATCAGCAAAACACAAGTTTACAAATGGTTTCCACTCTTTATAGACTGTCACTTTCCGCTTGAAGACCAATCTCGTCCAGGTCGACGGTGCACCACCCGAACGAATGAAAACCTCATGAAAATTCATTAATTGATCTTGGAGGACCGTTGCCGAAAAATTGACAAATTCGTTGATATGACTGCTGTGTCTTGGAGCTGCTGCCAACGAAGTTTGAGTGAAGAATAGCGTATGAAAAGCGTTGCAGGAAAATTCGTACCTTGCTTGCACACAGATCAAAAGCAGTCACGACTGAATCCGTGACTCCTCTTAGTTAGCCTCCCTATTCACCCGATCTTGCGGACTGTGACCTTGTTTTGTCCCCCAAAACGAAAACAGTCCTGAAAGGAAAATGTTTTCCAGATGTAGGAGTTAAATGACATCACTTCACTGCGCAAGAGTTCCTGGACTGCTTCGAACAGTGGAAAACGCGTCTGGACCGATGCATTGCATGAAATGGAGAATACATTGAAGGCAATAAAATTGTAAACAAGTAAAACTAAGAGAATAAAATAACATTGCAAAATAACGGTTTCTTTTGGGTACCCCACACATATGAATACTTCCGTGTGAAAGAAAGCAACACGTGAAAATGTGCTGTGATGTAAACGCCAGAGAAACGATGACTGGTGTAGCTAGTATCTATTATCGTAGAATATATGTGTGTGTATCTGTGTGTGTGTGTGTGTGTGTGTGTGTGTGTTTGAGTGTAGGAGGCTGTATGATGGATTCTAGCTGGAGATGCCGCTCAATTTTGATACGAAGAAACCGATTCAACTCCTAATTTAATAAATCTGTATTTGCGACAGGATATTGAATATCACCGAGAGATAGAAATGACATTTAAAGTTAGTAATATATAAAGGCAGAGATTCAATAATCGAGCCGTCAATATTGTAATTAAAATATCTCTAAAATCACACATCCTTCATTCTTCACACACGCAATAACACAACGAAACACACACAAACAAGTCCACGCACACGGATTTGCTCATTCACTCAAATTTAGATCTTGATCTCATACACATAAGTAAACACGCTTCAAATATATTACACATCTCTTAATGCAAGACAAATCCGCTCCACAAACAGCGCATATACTATTAAATTCTCTGTTTGCTCCCACATACAAATCATAACTTACATGTACTTCATTTAACTTCATCTTTTTTGTACACTTGTCACACATTCATAAATTTCCTGCACGCATCATTTTTAATCTCACTCCTGGTTTCCCTTAATTTAGCCTGTGTTCGTAAAATTAATATTCACTTGTTCTGCATGTCACTTTATGTACTAAAACTAGGCTTCCTACTTTTCATTCTCCTTTATTAGTTCTTGACAAAGAGATTGTGACAAAAGCGTCGACATTAATTTTTCTTCAATTATCTTGACTTGATAGATTATTCCTTGCCATTGTTTTTGAATCGGTTTGTGGTTGTCATACGGGGATATTAGTTAAGCGCATGTTTACACATACACACACACACACACACACACACACACACACACAAACACACCTGAGAAATTTGGAAGCACCAGTGTCATTGACTTTTTAAAAGGAACTGTATAAGTTTTAACCCTTTTCCTATCCATAGAATTTTCCCAAGTTTCTCCTTAAACGCCCTTTTGTTTATACGTTTTGTGCAAAATGAAACTGTCCCTTCATAAGTTCCTAGTTTCTCTATAGGCTGAAGAAAATTTGGGATGTGTAACATTATATAATACACGAGCGCCAGGGAAATATATGTATCACATGCTATATACAGGAGCAGTAAATGGTTAAATGAATAAAATTTCTACAGCTGTTTGTAAAACAATCATGACTGAAAACGACAGCTTCTATGTCATTAATAATAACATTAAGCAATGCAAAATATTTATCAATGGTTATTACTAATCATGAAATAATCTTTTCTTTTGCTTGTTAGAATCACTGAGCTTAGTCGAAAAAGTCGACCCCAATATTTATTTTTTAAGACTGGTACGTATTCTTCCAAAAAGCTAAAGTAAGCGGTTGTAAGCAAAACAAAAAAAAAACACTCCGGTTGTCAATATATGCACAAACTCACATTGACGTATATGTAAAAACGGGCTTCTTTCAGTTTGCGAGTAGGAAATCCACTCGCAAGGCTTTGGACGACCCAAGGCGAGAAGCAAAAAGCACATCCTAAGATGATGCGTAGGAGGACTGAACCCCAAACCACGTGGTTGCGAAGCAAATGTCTTAACACACAGCCAATCACGCATTATGATAATATCTTAACGGAAAGGTTTTTAAAAAATATATTTATACATACATGCATGCATAAATATATAGGTATACATACATATGCACACATACACACGTATAATAATTTATAAATACATGTAAGTGTAAAAAATATATGCAAAAATTACATATATACATATGTACACGCATTCTCTCACAAGTACGAAGATTCTTCGACACTTTTAAGTACTAAAAGCATGCCTATATGTGTGAGAGTATGTATTAAATTACCAATAAGTATAAAGTTGTTTCTTACCATCTAATTTCAGATCAATATCCCAATTGCAAAGCGCTTCCAGCTTCAAACAATTCCACAGTGTCCCACCCTCAGATATTATCTTTCTTTTAACTTTCTTCCTTCCATCTTATTTGTTTCAGTTATTAGACTGTAGCCATGCTGAGGCACCACCTCGGAGAATTGTTTGCTAAATGAATCGAATCTGGTATTTATTCTACCTATTCATTTGCCGAACCGCTAAGTTACAGGGATGTCAGAACACCAACTCAGGTTGTCAAATGGTGGTAGTGAAGAAATACAAACACAATGTCACACGCATGAATCTATATTTACATGACAGGTTTCTTTTAGTTTCCGCCTACCAACTCCACTCACAAGGTTTTGGTCGGCCCAAGGCAATAGTAGAAGACACTTGCCAAAGGTGATATGTAGTGCGACTGAACTCGGTACCATATGATTGGGAAGCAAGCTTCGCACAACACAGCGACGCCTGTGGCTAAATTGTATCATATACAAATTCATTTTTAGTTTCAATAAGAGATAGGGCCCTTACAATGAAAATATGACTTGAAACTCATTCTTAATTTTTTTGTTTTTGCAATATATTCTTTCCTCCCATCTTCACCGTCTTATTCCTCTCTTTCTTATATTTCCCTCCTTAATCTTCTACTTCAGCCCTAGATTCTTAATTATTCTTAATCGAGTCTACTTTCTTTTTTACTTCTCCTTCAAGTACCCTCTCATTTTTTTCTATATCCCTCTTCTTAAAGAACCAATCAATTTTTACACAACTATTTTTCCACGTTGGCTTTCTACTTTTTTCTCCCTTATGCTTCTTGTCCTCAAATTGCCATCCCGTTCTACTTCCAGTCTCCTTGCTCATTTAGTTTCCCTTTTTCATTTCTGTTGTTAAGTATCATTTTTTTTTTCATATCCTTTTGACGTTGTCGTCGTCTGGTATCGTACGGTTTTGCAGCTCGTTGGTGAAACAATAGTAAACGCCTTCCCTATACAGCATGCGTTCTCCTATCTGACCAAGCCATAGCTCTATTTCGTTCTGACTTTCTCATAATGTTTACTTGGCAGAGATATTGGGGTGGTTTGCCATTTCTTTCCCCAAACGGATGACCATTTGCACACAAATAACTCATCCGTTCTTCAACAGCTCTTCCGTTTAGTACTACTGGGTCTCCAGATATCATCCTTAAAACTGTAGCAAGTTACTCAAGTAGGGGAACTGGTTTAGTCGCCTGTCACTTAATCACGAAACATGTAGTACCGGTTTGCATGGTATTGGTTGCAGGTTTAATCAGCTGTGATGAGATTCCTGAACTAATTATATTTTGTTACATACATATTCTTTATGTCAGTTTCTTATGAAATTGTCGTCATACAACAGTGACAATGCTGGACATACAAAGTACATATAGAGTCCATCAAACAGGGGCCCATAATTTTCGTCGTTTCAAGCCCGCTCACAAGTCTTGTGTCAACCAGAGACTTTGGTTAATGCACCCGCCGAAGATGCTACAGCGAAACATCTTGGTCAGGTATATTTATATAAACTTGTGCGAAAATACTACGCTATAATTATCAAATTCGAAATAGATTTGCAAAGCAAGCTTCTTAACCACTCAGCAATACCTGAATCGGCACATCATAACTGCGTATAGACATTATTTGTGTGCACCTGTATAAGTGGGTGCATGCGTATATCGTAGAATATCTGTATTTATAAATGCAAGTATAATATGAATCTCAGACATACTTACCGACCATCTATGTTTTGTTAGTTCAACCAAACGACAGGTTTTGTTATATGATTATGTAACTGGTTGAGTTTTCCCCAGACAAGTGTGCACTTAATATAATTCCCAGACAAAGAGAGAGATAGAGAGATAGATAGATAGATATATAGATAGATAGATAGAGAGAGAGAGAGAGAGAGAGAGAGAGAGGGAGAGAAATAGAGAGAGAATGAGAGAGAGAGAGAGAGAGAGAGAGAGAGAGAGAGAGAGAGAGAGAGAGAGAGAGAGAGAGAGAGAGAGAGAGAGAGAGAGATAGTGTGCAACAGTGTGCGGTACGGTTAGACCATTGTTCTACAGTACAATGGTTCTGATAGTCATCTACAATGTTTTCATCCATCCAATTTCACTTACAAGGTATGAACAGAAAACGAGGCTACAGAAAACCACTCTTGCGCTATATGCCACATTGTAAAATTGAAACTGGAGACTTCTTAACCAATAGGTCATGCTGCATCTAAACATACTACAAAACCGATCTGTATTTACACACACACACACACACACACACACACACACACACTGACACACACACATGTACATATATACATACATATATGTGTATGTATTTATTAATATGCACGCACACACACTTACATACACACACATTCACACACACACATGGACACAAATGTATGCATATTGATTTGTTAGTAGCTACGCAATAGTATCTATTGTGACTAATTTGAAGTATTCATTCCAACCATAGAAATATTCGGTCTTGTCAAACCTCTCTGCAGAATCCTTCCTTGAAATATTATACACAGATTTCCACTCAGTTTCAATCAGAAATATTGCCCTTATCATGAAAATATGACACCACAGTACAGTGGACGCATCTAAGTCCTAATCATAAGCTATTGTTATATAGCCTTCCCCTTTATCGACGTCCGCATCTTCTGTTTCTCTGTTTTCTCCTTATTATGTTGGTGCACTTATTTTTCTTCTCTTCTTTTCGTAAATTATTTTTTTTCGACTCATTCAAGTTTTCTTCTTCCAGTCCATGATAATATAATTTTTTTTCCAGTTCCAATTTTCTACTTTTTCGTTTTCCATGTTTTATCTTCGTTACTTCCTACAACCGCAACCCGTTGCTCTCATACCCTTTCTCTTCCATTCTTCTTGTTCTGCTATTCTTTTATATCTTCTTTCGTTCATTTATTCTTATTTCATTCTAATCATATTCGATCATTTATATATATATATATATTTTTAATTACACTTCCATTTTCCTCTCTCATTTGTCTCTCCCTTTTCATCTATTTTTCCGATTGTTCTTACCGAATCGTGCCCTTGCTTCTCCTTTCTCTACATTAGTGTTCTCCTCCTGAATTTCCCCTGAATCTGGTTATTGCTGTGGCTGCCACTCTTCTTCTTCTTCTTCTTCTTCTTCTTCTTCTTCTTCTTCTTCTTCTTCTTCTTCTTCTTCTTCTTCTTCTTCTTCTTCTTCTTCTTCTTCTTCTTCCGCCCCTCCACCTCCCTGCTGCCTTTTTGTTGCTGCGACTGCTGCTGCTGCTGCTGCTACTACTACTACTACTACTACTACTACTACTACTACTGCCGCTGCTGCTGCTGCTGCTGCCACGACTCCTGCCACTACTCCTAGTAATGTTGGTGATGCTGGTACTGCTGCTAATGACGATATTATTTTTGATGCTATATTAACAAGATGTCCTGGTATAATACTCGTAACATTTGTATTTTTATAATTATTATCTAGAAACAATACTATTAAAAACTTCTTACTGAGTTGTTGCCAATCTGTTACGGATACTGAGGAACTGGCTTAGTTTCGTTTTTGTTATGGACATATGTAAGCAGAATATGCGAATTTGCTCGAAATTAACAATCCCTCCCTACACCCACTACCAAAAAAGAAAAAAAAATATGGTGCCATAACTTGAGGGTAAAAATAGTGCCTACAGAAATTATTATTTGCTGCTTCTAACCGCCAACGAAGACCTTCTCTAACGAGACCAACACAGCTTCTAGAACAAGTAAATAGAAAGATGATATACAGAAATATATCTCTGGGAAGTCATAGACTCGCATAGATACTATTTCCAGAACAAGCTGAAGCATAAAACGTAGACTTTATATCACTCCTGCCAAACTGTATGCTTGCGTACGAGTGAGGTTTCTCAGATACAGATGTTGAGAAACATCTCACCGTCTAACGAAGGGGTGATGCCTCTCTGTCTGTGATAGAATATGCTATTGCCAACATACCTACATAAAGTTCTAATGTTGAAACCTTTTGTGCTGGAAATGTCTTACATACTACCATACATATATGCCCAAAATAGAGTGTTCGAATAGGGTTAGCGATCCTGATACTGGTGAAATTCGAGACACTGGCCAATATTCTCAACCTAATATAAATAGTCACTGCAACTGGTGATAGTGAAGGTTAGGGGACTCATTTTCCTAACCCACAAAAGAAGTCCATTAGGACATTCCTCTGCAAGTTTTGGACATTCACAGATATCGTATGGTGAAAAGCAGAATATACCGAATAGAAAGAAAAGGGAATTAAACATTTTACTAATAAAACAACATTGGAGAGTTTCGAAAGGAAGGGAGAGAAGCATTTAAACATCGATAGACTAACACCACATCCAACGACATCAGCGCCATTACCATCCAAATGCTATGCCATGAGCTTTTAGAATTGGCGTGAAATAGTTTGGTCTTCGCACTTGCCTCAAAAACTAGAATGACAATACTTTAAGCTGTACCCATAGGTAACCCCTGTAGAGTCTTAATCCTAGTGTGGGATTATCTTGTTTAACCTATTTTACCATGTGATCGTTTACCTCTTATGTACTTACAACATATCCATCGCTGTTTTCGTAATCTTGTACTCGTAATGTTTTTATGTGAGTCCTGATGGCTAATAAATAATCTCGCTACACATCACCATGCCAATCATCATCACGACTGTCATTGTTATTATTTTTTTTGTTGTCGTTTTTCTTGTTTTTGTTTTCTGTGTAGTCATTTTTATTGTTGTTATTGTAGTTCTTGTTATTTCTCAGCCACTTTTTTTTTCCCATTCTTGAAATATTTTTCGTGCTCTAATTTCATTTTTCCTTTCCGCTTTCAAAAATTGTATCCCTTCAGTTATCATGTGACAATTTGAATTAGTGTTTACGTGAAAATTTCGTGTCCTCATTAAATGTGACAATGGATTTACAGCTGCTATATGATGGTGACATGTGTGTTGGTATCAGCTTCATTATAAATAAACCAATTCCACACAGCACACATTCTAACACCCCTCACAATTCTTCCTTAAATTTCATATTTTCCATCGTAGTATTACTAACAAGATTTTGTAATAAACTGAACTGAAACCTGTCATCTCGTTTTTGATACAGCTATCATATAGCGCGACTACATTATATGGTATTCTTTTTTTTTTAAAGTAGAGTATTTGGGGGAATATATGGTTATTGTTTCTGGCAGATCGATTTATCATTTAGTGACACCGAGTTTTCTACATTTTTTGAAATTGTTGGTGATGGTCGAATAAAATGATAGTTTCCTCTTCATGGACTCCGATTGAGCAGTTACGAGACCAAAACTGTTCCTTTCCTAAGTCTCTTGTCTGTTTCACTGCATCTACATCTCCAATCTCCCAAAATCTCCTTTCCTTATCTAAGGTGGCTGCGTAAAGACGGAGGACGAATTGCCTTATCTTTCAGCTCACCACGTTACTACTACTACTACTACTACTACTACTACTACTACTACTACTACTACTACTACTATTACTACTACTACTACTACTACTACTACTACTACTACTACTACTACTAATAATAATAATAATAATAATAATAATAATAATAAAAGCTGAGGATGAGAGAAAAGAAGACCTTCTTGAAATGAGAATGCGTGGACAGTTTGAAAGGAATACACAAGACGTTAAGGACAATACAACCTCGTGAGTATGGCTTGAGCGAGGTAATTTGAAGCGTACTACCGAAAACTGATCATTGCTGTACAAGACCAGGCTCTCGCTATCAATTCAGTGAAGTATAACATCTATAGAGACAGTCTTTCCAGATGATTAAAGACTCCGGTGCATTTTTACCTGCACTGTGTTACGAAGGAATAACAAGAAGAAGAAGAAGAAGAACAACAACAACAGCAACAACAACAACAACGACAACAACAGCAACAACAACAACAATAATAATAAAGGACTGAAATTTGTGGAGAGGGGTCTAATCAATTATATCGACCCCAGTGTTTCATGGTACTTTTCCTCTGCTTTTAACTCTCTGACACGTCTTTACATTTCCCATTTCCCACTGCAAAATGCGTTCACGTGCATTTTACTACATTGTATAACGAGTAGGCCATTTGTTAACTACCATTAGTCCTATACGATTTGCGTCGGCGATTTCAATTATGTCCTGCTTTGGTAAGCATTGTGGTCTTCGTGTGCTGTTATGACTTTGAAGTTCTTGATCCTCTCCTGACCACACGAAATCTCTAATCGATGATGCGAAATAAAGCAGAAAATATGACTTGGTTCAACATCGTTTCCTAAATCCATTATCTCTTTCTCTGCCCCCAATAGTGGGGAAAACGGTATGAGGGCATGAGAGAGTGTATATTTGATTTTTCAACGCGTGATTTGACTGAGAGATCGTCTCTCAAACCACAACAGACAGTACGATAAACATTACTTTAATAAGTGATAAGAATATATCCGTCTGTGTGGCAACAAAGGCAAACTAGCTGTTTTAAAATAGTTGTTTTATACATTGACAAGCAGTCTGTGCACGAATGTGTTGTACTTTGCTACCATAATCATTTGTGTATTTGTTAAAAAATTCGAAATAATATCATTTACTATTTGTTGCTCATTTAAATGTTCATTTCCTTTTCTTTTTATTTTTTACTCGCAACTGACCATTCTGTGATAGTGTCTATTTTTGTGCTTTTTTGGCTTACTGCTGCATTATTATTCTTTATTTCAGACACGCATAGTGTTTGTTTAATGGCCATTTTGACTTGTAAACGCCAAAATCTGAAGCCAAATGAAACATCAAGTATGTAAAGACAAAACATTTTATTATGCAATTTCGTATATTGTATAGTCAATGACAAGTGACAAAATCCTTATACTCAAGTACTCAAAAGAAAATCGTATTTCGTCTGGTAATGCTTGAAAAAAAAAAAAACTATGTTGGTGGAGAAGTAGAGTAAAAACTGTCACACCCAAGGAGAGTTATCAGATAACAACACTGTAAAAGTCATGTATGTCTGCGGAATTTGACAATGATATTCCGCATCTTTGCTCGGTGAAGCTGCCCTTCAATTTTTCCAGTTTCCATAGTACTGTGAATTTTTGATACCGGGCAATTTAATCTGACCACTAAGTAAATTTAGATGCACAGTGCAGCAGACTCACCTCTGAAACCAGGATAAGATTCGGTTGCCGTGCATACAGTCGGCAAATATTTGTGGTTAGCGCTATATAAGGATTCGCACTATATATATATAGTCTGTTAAAGTCTGTTATACCGGCCATGACGAAGGGAAATAGACCTGAAACTCGAGTCACCTTTATATATTTATATTTATATATTTGATCCTTTATATTGAACACTCAATATTTCATCTACATTCAATACTTTATTTCATGGTGCCATCCATTTTTATTTTATTTTATTTTATATTATATATTGTATATTATATTATATATTGTATATTCCATATCTATACCCCACATTGGTTCTGCAGGAATATAAATAAAATATAAAAAACAGACAGTGTTGGAACTCTTTTAAACAAAATAATATATTCCTCTATACACAATCATACAAAAAAAAACCCTTTTTTGTATTTATTTTTACTCGCATATATATATATATATATATATATATATATATATATATATATAAATATAGTGAAAATGGTGGCTTATTAGCAATTGGTATCTAAAGGTGACACGACCAGCGATAGTCATTTTTGTGACCTCTATTAATTTTGCCTCTGTGTGTGTGTGTGTGTGTGTGTGTGTGTGTGTGTGTGTGTGTGTCTGTCTGTCTGTGCGTGTGTATTGTGGTTTGGGACGCTTGCTCATTTTCGCAGTCTTTGTTATTTTTGTCATGGAAAATTTCTCATAACGGAACGCTGCTTTAGTTGTTAAAGCAGCTACCGCTGCGGCAGCTAATTTTTCTTCTTTTATCTTTTGCTCGTTGTACGTATGTAGCTTTTACTGGTAATATTGCTGCTGTTGCTGCTCGTCACGGTATGGGGATTGTAACATAATAGTCTTTGTACTTTGGGATGTAAGAAATCTTTTATTGACGAAAGAGATTAGACCTGGAGGTAGACGTAGTTGCCACAGCTCATTCGCAATTCTACTCCACTTCTCTCTCCGAGTTCCGAAATATTAAAGGCACCACCATTGTTCACATTTATGTTTCTTGCAAACAAATATTTACAAAATTTTGTTCCAGTTCTGCCTCAAATAGATAAAGACGAATCAGCTAAATAGCCTACTGGAAGTCTAGTTAGCTTAAAATATAACTACAGGTATCAACAAGAAAAAAAATCCCTGCTGTTAATACCAACAAAATAAAAGTAACTGCTTCTGATTCAGACACAAGACCAGCAGTTTTGAAGAGAAAATTCACTCGACATTTTCTACTACGGTGCTTGTGCTGTACTTCATTTTAACACCTCTGAAGAATGCCATCTAAAGTCGAATTCGGTGGGATCTCATCACGGAATGTGATGAACTAGAACAAATTTTCCACGGCAGAAGGCTGTTTCTTGAACTCTTCTGCAAATTCTCCTCCTCATAAATGATTCTACTAATAGGCAGAAGGCCCAACATTTTGGCAGAATAATAATAAAAATAATGTTGATCATGACAATGGTGAAGATGATGAGGATGACGACGACGACGACGACGACGACGATAGCAATAATAACAAGAACAATAACGACAAAAAGAAAAAAGTAATGGTTTCGAATTTTACCACAGGGGCAACATTTTTTTTTTGTGGGGTGATAAGTTGATTGTATCAACCCAGTATCCAACTGGTACTTATTTTATCGACCCCAAAAAGAAGACAATGTCGACATCGGTGGAATTTGAAATCAGAACTTAACGATTGACAAAATGCCGCTAAGCATTTCACCCATTGTGCTAACGATTCTGCCAGATCACAGCTCAATAATAATAATAATAATAATAATAATAATAATAATAATAATAATAATAATAATAATAATAATAATAATAATAATAATAATAATAATAATAATAATAATAATAATAATAATAATAATAATAATAATAATAATAATGATGATGATGATGACATCAACTGCATCAGCGAACATTCTTCTTGTGCAGACTTTGATGCGTGAAGAATGCTATGTTTGTTTCTCACTATATTGTTCCATTGGTACTCCTTACCACTCCGCGTGTAGCGACATCTACGAACTATTCGACAGCTATGACGAGACAATTCAAATATTAATAGTGATGGACTGACACGTATTCGCCATACTCTGAGAAAAAAAAAGTTTTATTTCTTTTAACCAAAATAATCTCTGCAAGATATTAGGAGTAGTTCAAAATACGATGACCATGAAATTAATATAATCGTAATGTGTGTCTTTCAAACGAAAACGTTATAAGTAGCAATGCGATTTCTAGGTATGGAAAAATATAAGCCAAACCATACAACTTTAGCAGAATTTTCAACGTTAGTAGCAATTCACATTTTAGCTCCGCTAAGCAGATGCTATATCCCACGCAAAGCACCTTTTGTTCATTGACACAACTCAAATAAGTACATGCTTTCCATACACATATATATATATATATCCTGTAGAATAACTGTTCTGTAAAGCAACATATTTTTACATGACACATAGTCTACAGGATTACCAACTACTAAGAGAATATATCACATAAACGTACAAAATCAATATCTTCCCTTATAACGCAAACAACTCATACGAAACACAATAGTTGCTATAACACGTTTAGCACAACATATACAAGACATAATCAATGACCGACGCTACAATATGGCGGAGGAGGTAGTTTTGCCATTTCATGAAATAACTGTGCAAAACTGCTTAAAAAAATAAAATGCATGGAGTGCTCTGGATAGGATGTAATAATATCATGTCATTCTAGATTTCAAAACTTGATTGCTATAATAACAATACGATAAACATAGTTACTGCATATCAATATAAAAAGAAGGAAAAATGAAAAAGCAACTATACGAAGATACATATAACAACACACATATATCCACATTAATAAAGTATAAGCCTATAGGTATTTACCTACGAATACAGAGTCATATGACATTTTAGCAACAATTATATGTTTCTATACGTTTATCTTTTGTTTCTGTATGATTCTTAATTTCATTGATCTTTTGCGAATCTTGAGAAAATTCCTAGCACTTTCTCCTGTCTTATAAACGAGTGCTAAACATCAATGCTTATTATGGAATCCCTAACGCATTGACTTCTGAAAATCAAAGAAAATAACTTAATTTATTAGCCTAAATTTGTCTGATCATTTATCTGTTTGCTTCAATACCCAAGAGATATTTTTCTAGTGTGTTTACAACCATGAAAAGAAGAGGAAGAGAGTAGTGAAAAATATTGCTGCTGGTTATAGCTTAGATACACTTTGTTTTGTTCTTTCATTCAATTGGTTCTTATATGTAATTCATAAATAAATAAATAAATAAAAAAACGAGAAAATGAAAACAAAATGGAAAAGAATAAGAGAAAAGACAGGAAATTATCTTGTGAATTTGTATAGGCCTTCTTCAAAATATCTGAGTTTACACCGTTTTTTTTTCTTCATTTGCCATTGATTTAGCAAATGTAAGGAATGATAATAAAACCTAAGTTTTCATACTCATCATAGCAGACATACATTCAATAGCAAAAGTGCGTTTGGGGTTTCCTACGCAATTGTTCTTTGTTTTCAATAGTTTTGTGCTATTGATAACGTAAAACAACGACAAAAGTCAACAAGAAAATTAGAAATGAATAACGAGAAGTTAGCCAACGGCCTACAGAGAATATGAAGAGTATCTTTACCTCACATCACTTGGAGGAATTTCACTTATCTTCTATCAATTGGTCATACCTCATTAGAATACGATTTTTTTCTTTCCATTTACACCAAGAGAATTCTGACAAATATCAATATAACATTGTTTATTCGGTTTGAAGTTTATAGTAACTTTCACTTATACATCATTCCTTCCATTCCACTCTTTCCTTTTCCCTCTTTCCTTCCCCTCTTTCTCTCTTTCTTTCTCATATCTTTTGTTTTAATAATCTAGTTTATTTTGACACAAAATATCGAGGAATTGTGGGAGAGCGTTCTCAAACACATTTTTCCAACATGCTTTACTTATTGGAAAATTCTATTTGCATCATCTCCATCTTTGTTCTTTAATTTTTCTATCATCTTCTTATGTGTTTATATATGTGTGCGTGTGTGCGCATTTTCTTTTACATATATGTGAACATATATATGTGTAAGTGTATATATATATATATATTTATATATATATAAGTATATATATATATGTGTGTGTGTGTATATATATATATATACATATATATATTTATAGATATATATGTATATATATATATATATATATATATATATATATATATATATATATATATATATATATATATATATATATATATATATATACATATATGTATATATATACATATATATATTTATATATATATATGATAATATTGATGAAACTGTCTCCAGTGAGACTGGTGGTGTTCTGCATCAACATAATACGTTTGCTATATTATGTAGTGAAATCGATAAAAAGTGTAGAGTATGCATTCCGTGAACTGTGGAAAATCCAACACTTCGGACACGTCCTTCTTCAGGGAGAGGTTTGAAAGAGGAGAAATTAAAGAGAGACAACAGAGTTTTGCATAATCAAAGTTGTTTTTTTTTTTAAATGGTGCATCTGATAAGGAAAACAGGAACACGTGAGCTGCATACGTGAACAGAAAGTGATAGGAGCCGCAGAAAAAAATGTAAAAATGAAAACGTTATGGTAGGAGGAGATGCAAGAACAGCAGAATGTGAAATGAAGGCTAAAGATAAGGTGGGAGAAGAACTTAATGATAGGAAAGGGTCTAATGAATTAACTGGGGTGGGGTAGAAAGTAGAAGGAAACATGTCGATGAAATGGTGCCGAGTTCAAATATGAAAGCGTGTTCCATCCGTTTCCTTGAAAATGTGGATCCATGGCGTGCAGCAGAAATGCTGCACACTGATAAGTGAGTGATACAATGACCTGTTGTTTTGAAGTGGACAGTGATATCCATGGGGACAAGGAGTTTGATGGTGCTGGACAGTTCCTGGTTTTAAGGGTATTGTGAAAGGCCTGGTCAAAGGCTCAAGCATCAGAGTTCTTTTAAAGGGCGTATATATATATATATATATATCTATATATATCCGAGTTCTTTTAAAGGGCGTATATATATATATATATATATATATATATATATGCCCACATACACGCACTTATTTCTATGATATGTAAATTAGAATTCGGGGAATAGACCTAATGTTGCCTAAAACTTTTTATTCGTAGAACACATTGCAGATGGTTCAAACATGACAGTCAATTCTCCCAAGCAATGTACATATTTTTACACGTAAAAATTGTAATTATTACTTTACTTTGCAAAGCGAAATATCAGTTACGCATTATA
>NC_142937.1:10950541-11005541 GCF_046866305.1 Octopus bimaculoides | reverse complement strand
ATGTTATTACTAAGTGACCTCTTGATTTGGGTGTTCACAACTTATTGGGATTTCCTAAAAACAAGATCCTATGTAACACAGTCCGGTATTCTCTGTAAATACACAAATACCGTTTTAAGGGCAACATACTTTATATTGTTATTTGATTAGCGAAACAGTTATGAGAACGAAACGAAGTGGTAAGCCTCGCTCTTCCGGGAAATACCGGGTACGTCAGCTAGTATATATATATATATATATATATATATATATATATATATATATATATATATATATATATATATATATATATATATATATATATATATATATATGTTTTTTTCTCTCTCTCTCTCTCTCTCTCTCTCTCTCTCTCTCTATATATATATATATATATATATATATATATATATATATATATATATTTGTATCTCTATGCATATCTATCTATCTATCTATCTATCTATCTTTCTATCTATCTATCTATCTATCTATCTATCTATCTATCTATCTATCTATCTTTCTATCTATCTATCTGTCTATCTATACATAGAAACATGAAACTGAATGCCACGAGTATGCATGTGACAACAAAAACCTTGACCTGGTTTCAACTTCCTCAAAGAATATAGGGTTGTAATTTGGTTAAGAAAAATGTTGCTATACGGTTGTTAATAGAGGGAACACTATAAGTAATACAGGCAGCATATACATCGACACATTTACTGTTTCTCATATATCTGATGAGGAATACTACAGGTAACAAACAGGTGTCATAAAGGATAAGCCGGATCGGGAAAATATGTACCTTTTAAAGTTTTATATTCCTCATATTAGGGAACTTTATTTGAACTTCTCGATTTGAGATTGTATTGTAAGGATATTCAGATTATCCACGTTTCTCATTTATAAGTTCGCCAGGCGGTAGAGTTAGCATTGCATCGAACACAATACATTTTGTTGTTTGATTATTTGAATTTTCGTTTTGAACAAAAATCTTGGTTCAGTTGAAGTTATATCTTTGTTCCGAAATCAATAAAATCTATAGAAGTTCTCTGGCACATTTTGAACCGGATTTTTTATTTTTTTACTACTTAAATAAATTTTCAAAACAAGAACCGGTAACCTAGTAATGACGTCAGCAAAAATTTCCCCCAATGAAATTAAACAAGTTCACGGATTTCGAAATGTGCAGTTCTTGTTTATGGAAATTTTCCTACTCGCCTTCAAATACAAGATGAAGGCTGCGACAAATATAATGATATTAGGTACTGGATAAATGTTGATAGAATATGATCTAGAGTTCATATATTTGACAATGTTATACAAATAGGGCACCAGACAGAGCACAATCTCATACATGAAACTAGTAAAAGTGGATGAACAGTTTGTATACTTATATAGTTTGTAAAGGTATGTACATATTTCTACGGATATACGTACATATGTATATGTTAAATATGTATTACATCACGTTCTCTCTCTCTCTATATATATATATGTATGTCAGAATATACATTCATGTAGCTGTGTTTGTGTGAGTGTGAGTCTATGTATGTGAAAATAAATGTATTTCAAAAAGAATTCTAAGTGGATTTAAAAGTTCTTTTTATTTGTATTTTGGATATTTTACGACTCTGGGTTTGTGTGTATAACTACTGACTCTGACCTTGTGTTTGAGTGTATGCATCTGAGTGTATGTGTGTGTGTATGTGAGTGTGTTTATGTGTATGTGTGTATGTGTGTATATGAGAGAGAGAGAGAGCGAGTGGGGCAGAGAGAGAGGCAGTGAGTGAGAGAGAGACAGAGAAAGAAAGAAAGAAAGAAAGAAAGAAAGAGAGAGAGAGAGAGAGAAGAGAGAGAGAGAGAGAGAGAGAGAGAGAGAGTGAGAGAGAGAGAGAGAGTTTTTTACATTAAAAAGTGAATCACCGTTTTGTCTTGTCAGCAGAATAACATTATGATCATATTTCAATGTTTTGCTTGAAATAAAACTTTGTCTTGTCAGTTTTCATAGATTTTAGACATCGTTTCATAAAATTTCATCGAACAATAACGACAAGAACAGCAAAAAAAAAAAAAGAAAAAGAAACGGCAATAACAACATCAACAACAACAATAACAATAATAATGATAATAATAACAATAATAAACAATTTTTCTTTTTCTTCATTTTATATATGATTATGATATTAATGATGACCCTGATGATGGTATCACAGTTTTGCTCACATCATGAAATCCTTCATTTAATTCTTTTTTTCATTTTGTTTCACTTACGCAACCAAACATTTACGCATTAGAATATGGATATACAAAAGTACGTAAATACATACATAAATATATAGCTAAGTACATGTAGACATGTCTGTATATGTATATATGTATATGTATATATATATATGTGTATTTATTTGTGTGTGTGTGTGTATGTCCTTGTGTTTACGTTTGTCCCCTCCCCTGCCATCGCTTCACAACCGATGTTGATGTGTATATATCCCCAAAACTTAGCAGTTCCGCAAACGAAAACATACAAAAGGATAAGTAATAAGCTCACAAAGAAAATGTCCTGGGGTCCATTTCTTCGAATAAAGGCCGTGCTCCAGCATGGCTGCAGTCAAATGACTGAAACGTGTAAAAGAGTAAAAGAGTAAATGTATATATATTGATGCGTGTTGGCGTTATTGTATATATTATGTCTAGAAATGGTAATTTAGTACTACTCATCTTTGTAAATTGTAGAGTTGGGTGCAGATTGTTCAAGAGGATATCAAATTCTTCCAGAGTATACCGAGATTTTTTCCAGATTATGAAGCAATTGTCAAGGTATCTCTTCCATGCATCCTCAATATACTTTCTAAATTCAATGCCGTAGTTTTCCTCTGTTTGTTTATAGATTTGTTTTTCTAAGTATCCGATTATAGAGTTCCATAAATGGGTGAAAATTTCGTCTCCATCGCGCTGCCTCTAAAATGGATATAATTCTTTCTATTGAAAAAAAAGAAATGTGTTATGTTCAAGGATGAGTTTGATTGTGTCTAATATAAATAGCACGGTGAATCTACTAGGAATCACAGCTCTATGTTTTTTTTCTCAGTATTTCATCGCCTTCATTTCTAAATCATGTGGAATTGTGAAATTGAAATGGATTTCGTTTTTGTGGGAAGTTGGGATAGGAAGTCGATGTCATACCGGATGAAGCTAGGCATGTGGGTACATAATGGTTTCAAAAGGATGTCAATAAAATTGCTTCGACGGTGGGTAGTGCATGCTGGACTAGCTAAATTGGATCTGAGTTTTAGGTATTTTGGATGTAGTAATTTTATGTTCTCACCTTATTGTTTCTTTACTGCATGCTAAATTTCTTTTGAATTGCGTATTTTTGGTAAGCCATAGACGTTGATGGGTTTTGGTTGAAAATTGGTGATGTGGTCTCATTCATTTTTGGTAAGAGACTTGTAGATTTTGGAGCAGGCGTCTCTTTATTGGAATAACTTTGTTACCCAATCACATGGGCTGACACCTGTCCCAGGTGCCACGTAGCTTATTGTACTATTTGTTGTCCTTGGAGTACTTTTAGTAGCTCCATCGGATCATAGCTGATGAACTGAGATTTCAATATCCACTTGGTAAAATGTTCCCCTCCACGTACATGCTGCTTCTTTATCGCCTACGTTTTGCTTGTTCTCCCAAAGTATTTGAAATCGCTTCCTGTTTCTCTCCTTCTTATTGCCCCGCAACCATAATATATTAATACTGGTTGTGATCTTCTGTTATTTGTATAATGAGTGAGAACCGGGATCATTTCCTCGATGTTCGTCTTGTTATCTTGTATCCGTAAAATGTTGCACTCTATTCAGTTTTAATTCATCTTTGGGATCAGGGAAACATTTGAAGCAATATTTTCGTGTAACTATATTTTTGTTGCTGCTTCATATGTCCTCTTTTCGATGGACCACATTAAAGCCGCAAAGCATTTTTTTATAACGTTCTGTCAATTGTTTAATTGTTTTATTGTTTACTTTTGGTATTCAACAAATCCAACAAATGCAAAAAAAAAAGAAAGTTGAAATAACAAACAAATTTGCGGAAATATTATACATTAGGCAAAGTCTATCCTCTTGACTGATGTACGCTGAGGAGTTCATGATTAGGAACTTAGATTTGATTTAAGCAGAACATAGATTTCTTTCGGCCAGAAACAATCAAAATGAAGTAAGACGCTTTAACTGCAAGATATATGGAGTTTAGCAAGAAACAATGAAACCCATTTTTCATATTTACCTGAATTTACACCCGAAAGATAACATCCAAAACATTACGAAAAACAGCAGGAGTTGTACAGAAAAAATAAACTAGATAAGTTCATAAAGAGTACGAAAGTGTTCATATTTTAGGATATACTAAAACAACTATTAAATGATATCACGATTAAACTGCCGGATATTAGTGTCAGAGGATTCCACGGGAATAGACACACCCCAATAGAAATTTTAATTCAAATAGATGATGAAATTCTTCTCGGAGTATGAGGGAAATCATTCAAATCTAAGTAAAAAGAAACCAGAGAATAAGTATATGCGAACTGGAATCATAAGCAATCCCAACGTAATACATAAATAGATTCGCAGGATTTACAAAGAGGAGGCAGAGAGGGGTGAGGGAGGGAGAGAGAGTATATTTGTGTGTATGGATGTATGTTAAAAGTATGCAAACAAATAAACCAGCAAAGACAGAATGAAAGGCAGTCGGAAAGAGAAATGGGGGATGAAGGACAAAACTAAGGAGAGAGAGAGAGAGAGAGAGAGAGAGAGAGAGAGAGAGAGAGAGAAAATATGTAGAGAGAGAGATAAAGAGAGAAAAAGGGAGAGAGACAGATACCCAAAGGGAAAGGAAGTAATGGAATTAGTGAACGGCTGAAGGAAATGAAATAAAACTTATTCCCCTAAAAAAGGCAATAAAAACAACAGAAGATAATAAAATAAACCAAAATGTTATTAAACAAAGCAAAAATGACGATGATGATGATGAGAGGGAGGAGGACGCGCACAAGGAAAAGTATTAGCAACGTGAAGAGGATTAAAAATGAAAATTCAACCATGTTAAATGAATTAGGCTGATGAATGATAATTATGTGGATGATGATGATGATGTAGATGGTGGTCGTGATATATAACATTGAAGCAACATTGATGAAAAGTGGTGAGAGATTAGAATTATGGATAATGCAAATGTGCATGTGAAAAATATCGGTGCACTTGCAAACAACGAAGAATTAACACACACATACGCATATCTATACGCATCCATACATATGTATGTATATGTACCTCTGCATAAGCATACGTGTGTGTACGCGTGTGTGTGTGTGCATATGTGAGCGTGTAGGAAGATGATGTTATGGAGATAATTCTGACGCTGTTGATGATGATGATGATGATGATGATGATGATAATGATGCTGATAACGATGACGATGATTATGTTCAATGATTTTTATCGACAGTGTTGACATTAATGAAGCTAATGATTTCTAAAAGGAGATTTTATTGCATAGAATTTGTGGTAGAAGTAGTGTTTTATTGCAGGTGGAAGAAACTGGGAGATCCGATGAACGTCGGAAAATAATAAATAAAAACAAACATTCTGGTAATTTACCCATGCAGATATTTATTTATTGTTAACTACATCCACGTACGTATGCATACACAAATACATACTGGCATACGCGAATATATGAATACATGGATACATATAAGCATATATATATATAAGTATATATATGTGTGTGTGTATATATATATATATATATATGTTGAAGATAATGCATTGACACTGGTGTGAATCACAACGTTGGAAAGATTTTGTATTTAATAGAATGTTCAATAGCAGCTGATTTTGCATGAAACACACCAAATTAAGTGCAGTTGCTCACGTTCATCAGGCAAAAAAGAGGATCAGCATACACTCTCATAAACACACACTTTGTCTTACTATATGATAGACATAAAAAGAGATGTTCTAGCACTGTGGTTACAAATATTCTTTTCTACTCTAGGCACAAGGCCTGAAATTAGATCGACTTCAGTACGCAACTGACACTTAATTTATCGAATTCGAAAGGATGAAAGGCAAAATCTACCTTTGCGGAATTTGAAGTGAGAACGTAAAGACAGATGAAATACCTATTTCTTTACTGCCCACAAGGGGCTACACACAGAGGGGACAAACAAGGACAGACAAACAGATTAAGTCGATTATATCGACCCCAGTGCGTAACTGGTACTTAATTTATCGACCCCGAAAGGATGAAAGGCAAAGTCGACCTCAGCGGAATTTGAACTCAGAACGCGGTGGCAGATGAAATACCGCTAAGCATTTCGCCCGGTGTGCTGACGTTTCTTATTTCGTTATTGTCCACAAGGGGCTAAACACAGAGAGGACAAACAAGGGCAGACAAAGGGATTAAGTCGATTACATCGACCCCAGTGCGTAACTGGTACTTAATTTATCGAACCTGAAAGGATGAAAGGCAAAGTCGACCTCGGCAGAATTTGAACTCAGAACGTAACGGCAGACGAAACACCGCTAAGCATTTCACCTGATGTGCTAACGTTTCTGCCAGCTGTCGCCTTACTGCGGTTGTAAATATTGCTATAGGAAGAAATCGCTGCTGTCCGAGCGTCCAACATTGACGAGGCATGGACGAAATCACACGTTCTAGTGGTCCCAGTGCTGATGTTGGCCTGCATATTTGTGCGTTGTCGACTCCTGCTTCGATTAATTTGGTTGCTATGGCTACTGACCATCCCACCTAGGACTCTCTGGAAGTCTCTTCACCACAGTTTTCCTGCTGCAAGTTTGAACAACTGCCTCTGCCTTTTTCTGAAGGAACCATCCTCTGCGATGTTTCTACCGAGTCACCCCGACTACTCGATCCTGAACATCACCGTCATCCTATTTTTGATGCTCTACATTCGCTGTTGCACCCAAGCATTATCTCAGCCCGCTTTATCTGGCCGAATGTGCGTCGCTCTATTACTGTTTGGTCACGTGCCTGCCTCCAGTGTCAGGGTTCCAAGGTTCATCGTCACGTGCGAGCGCCCCTTGAGCACTTTCAGCCACTGGACGCCAGGTTCTTGACCTGCAGCGACCGATCTCCAGATGGCCTGCAGCCATCCAACTTGTGGACATTTCCGCGGAATCGGTCGCCAGAGCCCACATCTCCGTGTGGATCGCCTCTAAGAATTATCCTCTAGAAGTACCACCGACCGTGGACACCAGTTTGAAGCTTGTCTGTTTCATGAGCTTTCGAGATTGCTCGGAGTTCAGCACATCCACAGCACTAGTTACCACCTCATCGCGAACGGCATGGTAGAAGGGTTTCATCGCTAGTTATCTGTGCTACTCCTGATCCTCATCGTTGGTCTGACTTTCTCCCCATTGTTCTGCTGGGTTGCTGCTCAGCTGTTAAGGAGGCTTTAGGCAACTCCTCTGAGGAACTCTTGTATGGCACCACTTTGGCACTTCCTAGCCAAAAGCTGGCGCCCGTCGACTTACCGAATGCGGATTCTGCATCTTACGTCACGCGTAATTTTACAAGTACACCTCCACGCTTTTCACCACACACACACACACACACACACACACACACACACAAATAAAACAAAGACGATATTTTGCGTGGAATTATCTCCCTTGGACTCCTACTTTCCCGCGGATCCCTTATTTTGGTGGTTCGGAAAAAATGAAGGCGGGGGGAATCCGTATTTTTTTGAATTTTATTTTCGTAGAATGAATTACAGTGAGTGCCTAATATGCCACAAAACCCATTTCTTGTCTGATAAACGGGTGGGTAGGTATGGAACCCTAGGATTTTTCATCACCCACAAAATGTTGCAGGAAAAGTCCTGCCCGCCTCCACCAAATTTCACAGAGAAAATTTTTTTGGCAAATTTTTACACGAAGGTCAGTGCATGATGGCAAGGGAAACTTTCCACTAGCGATCGTCTTTTTAGAAATAACACCCAATTCTCAAACATATATATATATATATATATATATATATATATATATATATATATATATATATATATATATATATATATATACATATATATATATACACACACATATGTATATACACGCACATATATACACATATCGATACACACATACATTGTGTCTCAAACTTGGTGCTCCAGTCATGCTTTGTAGGAATTCGGAGCCACCAATGTTCTGCAACGGAACGCGAGTAGTGGTGAAAACCCTACTGCCGCATGCCATTGAGGCCACGATTCTCATGGGATGTAGCATGGGAGAGGATGTGTTCATCTCTCTCTCTCTCTCTCTCTTTCTCTCTCTCTCTCTCTCTCCCTCTTTATATATATATATACACACACACATATATATGTATTAATATGTAATGCGCATACACACATACACACACACCTACAAATATATATACAAATGCGTGTCGTGTGTTAGATAAATTTACTTATGGCTGTGTGTATATACATTTATACGTGTTTGTGCTTTTCGTTGTTTCAAACCATCACAGCTGAACGGGTATTGTTGCTAGATGATTCAACTGTGTATCTCATGCAACGTATTCTTAGACTTGCAACATTTAAAATGCGATCAAAAATTAGTTTCTCCTGAGAAGGCATGTTGTTGTGAACATCATATGCATTAAATATTTAATTCGGAGATTTTCCGTAACGTTGGACAGTTAAAACTGTTTTATAGATTCCTCTAATTGAGAATCCCTCTCTGAAATTCACTGATTTCGACATTATATTTAATGCGAAGCTGCTCTGTTTCTCACCATTGGAACAATTACGAAGTCTCTACCATTTTCTATAAATCAGTAATGATGAGATTTTTTTTCATTTGTGTATGTTGCTGTGGTGTGCTGTTACCTTTCAAAATTTATTACTCGACATCGTCTGGTATTTTTCTCATGTACCGTCTTGCAATGATCCTATGGTTTGAGCAGCAGATATTTTTCTTCCCTTGACGCATATTCCAAAAAATGTGTTAATGGATTATGGCATTCGAGCACATATCACAGTACGCTAAAAAATATCCGATCTTTTAAAAACGCTTTCCTGTCAGTATAAAACTTTGATTTGTCAATTGCAAATTTTTTCCCCTGTGTATCACTTTAAGTATTCATATTAATTATTGCGTGTTGTGTTCCCTTCATTATATTTAACGGCTCTTATTTTTGTGCGCATGCTTACGTGTTTCTGGAATAATCTGCTATTGTTATTTTTGTCATCTGACTACAGTTTATTTTTATAATTATGTCAGTTAAAAAAAAATGTAAAAATATTAATATCCAGCTGGAAGGTGTTTTTGAATTGTGCATCAACGGTTGACTTGCTGATAATTCTAATTTATAATTCTTACAGATTATAGTAAATAAATAAACCACACTTGGACAAAAACGTAATGCTTCAATAATAATGATAATAATAAAAAAAGATTAATGATAAAAATTTAAAGAAAACAAACAAAAGAAACAGAGGTCAATACACGTTTATATAACATTTTTTGACCCTACAGAAAATTATTTACATCAAAAAGGAATGATCATTCCCTGGAAATTATTTTGTATATCTCTGATGATATATGTACATATATATATATATATATATATATATATATATATATAGGTTCAGGAATGGCTGTATGGTAAGTAGCTTGCTTACGAACAACATGGTTCTGGGTTTAGTCACACTGCGTGGCACCTTGTTTTCTTGTTTCTTTATTGCCCACAAGGGGCTACACACTGAGGGGACAAACATAGACAGAAAAATGGATTAAGTCGATTATATCGACCCCAGTGGGTAACTGGTACTTATTTAATCGACCCCGAAAGGATGAAAGGCAAAGTCGACTTCGGCGAAATTTGAACTCAGAACGTTGTGGCAGACGAAATACCGCTAAGCATTTCACCCAGCGCGCTAACGTTTCTGCCAGTTCGCCTCCTTACTGTATACTCAATTCTATACTATTTTCTGCCCATCGTTTCCTCTCACATCCTTTTCTCTAATTCTCCTTTTCTCCCCTTCACCGTTTTCTAATTGTCACTCCCCCGTTCTTTCTTCTTTTCTATCTCTTGTTGTTCACACGCAACCATTGTCCATCTTTCTTTTCCTCACGTGATCATCTTTCTTTTATTTCAGCACCGTCCTAAATACTGCACGTATCCTATCTCTCTCCTATTTTTTCTCTTGTCAAAGAAACTATTTCTCCAGCGTTCGGTATTTTACGCTCGTTCTGGTCTAACGACCCTCCATGTTTGTTTTCGTTCGGCTTCCTTGTATGTCTCCACTGTTCTGTATTTGTTCCCAACTTTCACCGTCCATAAATCCCATATTTTATTTTGATATCTATGGGAGCACCTGTCTTTGACGTTGTCGTTCAGTGCTCGAAATGAGGAGTAGATAGACAGCCGACAACTAATGAATGGTCGTTCTTTGTGTTACTTGTCTTGTTTTCTATTTGGTTTCGCAGTTCATGTTGCTTACTGTTGTTGACGTCCTCACCTATATATATATATATATATATATATATATATATATATATATATATATATATATATATATATTTATATATGCATATATATATTAGTTGTATCATATATATGTATATATATATATATATATATATATGTGTGTATATGCTTAAGTAATTTATAGTGTGAGTAGGGTTGAATGTAGCAAATATTATACTCATCTATATATATATATATATATCTATCTATCTATCCATCGTACCTTCAATTTATCTATACATACATACAGATAGATAGATAGATAGATAGATAGATAGATAGATAGATAGATAGATAGATATAAAGAATAAGTCAGGATATGGAGCATAGTAGGCAGAGTTATTTGATCCTAACTGTGCTATGAAGTAATTCTTAGCTGTCAAAGTAACAAGTATGTTTTTTATTGCTAGCAACATAACTTAAGTGTCTTAGAATATCTCACATCTATAGTTGATAGTTTCTTCGTGCAGCGTCCTTCTAATAATATTTCTTTACGTTATATTGTATTGTTGCTACGATTTAGCCGCAGTCCATCGTCGGTCAGCTATATCTGCAATGCAATACACACACACACACACACACACACACACACACACACACACACATATATATATATATATATATATATATATATATATATATATGTGTGTGTGTGTGTGTGTGTGTGTGTGTGTGTGTGTGTGTGCGTGTGGTGTGTTTATATATATATATATATATATATATATATATATATATATATCGGTTCCATGTTTTCATCTTTCGCTTACTTTTTTCCATTTATCTCCTCGTTTCCACTTCTATAGGACATTTTAATTTGGGTTACTAATATATACGCCCCACTGCGGAGCTGCACAGACTTGTTTTGTATATTTTATATTGATTTTGTTTGTATAATCACATCTCCGTGTCTTGTTTGTTTTCGTCACTGTCTTCAAAAATCGCTCGCGCTTCCCACCAGCTTTTCGCCTTTCACGCCACCAAAGTACACGATATCATCGTTGAATGCGTGAAATCGAGAAGGATGTTTGAACGATAAATGACGGGAAAAGAGCAGCGCACGTGTCTTGTTTGAATTTTACATTTGTTCCTTTGTTGTGTTTATGCTTCAGCTGTGGAAGGTATACACACTCACACGCATATATACACACATACACACATAAAAATACACAGAGTAACACGCACACAATCACATGCGCGCACACACAAACAAATGCATACACGAGCACACACACGTACACGCACATACACCCCCCGCACGCACACAGGTATAAACGCGCGCACACACTCACGAACACGCTCACAAATACATACTCTTTACCTCTTACAGTCATTAGACAGCGAACAACACACAGCCGCCTCGCCTTACATGGTGCAACTGAATGGATCAACTGCTGTCTCGTATTTGTATAGCTCAGGTACTTATTCTATAGAGCTGTGTTGCTGGGCCTCTTTGATAGGTGGACGTCCGCAAATTAACAGCAGGTGTCAACCGATGCAGAAACAAACACCACAATACGCAAGTGCGTATACTCACACACACACACACACACACACACACACACACACACACACGCACATACAACACCCATATGGCGGTCTTTCATACAGTTTTCGTCGACTAAATTCACTGACAAGGTGAATTTGGGTGTAAGTCGATTACCCCAGTGCTCAACTGCTACTTATTGTATCAACTCCGAAAGGATGAAAGGTGAAAACGACCCTGCTGGCGTTTGAAGTCAGAACTCGAAAAAGGAAGAAATGCCGTTAATCGTTTTGCCCTGTGTGGAAACGATTCTGCCAATTCATTTTGGTCTCTGGAATATATATTTGTTGAAGGCGCTACGGAATAATACTGAACACAAAACTACGTAGTTACAAAGTTATGCAAACTGACGCACGCACACACACACGCACACATACCACGGCCGCATTATTCAGAGTAATCTTCGTGCCATGTGCCGCTAGGAATTCAGTTGACAGATAATTGAATGTTCTGTCATGACATATTCAGCACTAGTTAGTTTTTCGTTGAATAGCCAGTATTCAGCCTACGTCAAATCGCATTCAAAAGTCATATACCGATAATAGCCTTTATTGCCCTGCCTTCAAGCTGTATTATACAATGCGTACTTCCCTCTCGGGAAAATTATAAAACGGATTATCAGGTTTTCTTCACTCTTTAAAGAGAAGCAAGCAAAGATATTATAGTTTCCATAGCAGAAAAGCAGAGAAAATTCGAGGCAGTTACCTCATCCATTCTCAAATCTGTGAAGTGTGTTGTGTTGTCAAAATCGCATGTTGTCTTTTATTATTGCTGTCCCTCCTATCCTACACAACTTTTTACCTCTTTGGAGAAAATGCCCTCACATAGTCCATACTTCCACAAATATAACATCTCGACTCTCTACATTTTAGTACTTGGTGTCGCCTCTTCATACACGTTGAATTAAAGCTCCGGGATGGCAGTATTTTATTTTGTGGGTCCCTGGAAGCTGCAGGCCTAAGCTGACGCTGTCCAAGAATGCGACATTTCTTTCTATTTGATGCTTGAAACCTGCTTGTATTGTGCCATATTTAAAAAAAAGTTTCTGCATCATCGTTCCTGACGGTGTCTTTTGTATCTGTTTTACTCTATGTTACAGTCCTAGTGTCTGAACGGAGCGTAGAACACCAACTAACCATGATATCTTACCACATCTTCGAGTCATAGAATGAAGTACATAGCCCCACATCCCCTATTAAACACTGATCGTATTACCCCATAGACTCACCAGAGCTTAATGTAAATTCTTTGAAGCTGCTCTGATACCGATATTCTTTCTCAGATAGTCAAGTATGTAATTTATCATACTGATCTTTCGCCGATAAAATTGTAAAACCACGGAGGCAGAAACTTGGTTGCATAATTTTTCGATATATTTTAGGTGAGCTTTTGCATTTACAGTTCATTTCTCAAGACATTGCTAAAATTAACTTTGGTATTGTAGCGTTATGCACATTTCCGCTATCACCAATATCGGTTTTAAATTGCAAATATATTAGCGTTCTGTGTGTTTTCCAAACTGTTAATGTCTGATTTTGAGTATCTTGCTTAATTTCCATAAGATATTTTTATCATCTCTTTTATATTTTCTAATCTCAACAAAATTATAAGCGAAATTATTGAGAACATGTACTCAACTACCAGATTCTTGGAAAGTACGCCTTACAGCAAATTCAGAAGTAACGCACATTGTTTTGCGTTAACAAAGCTTATTTAAATATTTCCAAAATCCTCAAACCGATTCGTCAAATCAGCTTTCGTGAATTCAAAAACCTAATAACCTACATCAAAATAATTACATAAATTACATAAAACAAAGCGTGGATATATTCCAGTTCATCAGGTGCTCTCTGATTGCATATTGTGTTAAGTAACTACTACTGCTGCTGTTACTGCGGGTCTCTATTTTAAACTACAAAGTCTTCTGTTTTGAAAGGGGGTATTTAGTGAATTTCATCAGCCTTAATACTCTATTCTATCGACCCTAAATGGATGAACTTCAAACATTAACTCAGAGTTATTTGATAACGAAACTTAAAGAGCAGGTAAAATATCAAATGTGTTGTTCTAGCGTTTAATGATTTAGTCTGTACAACGTGTTTATAATTTCATACATTAATAGTGCAATGAATTTTCTTCGTCGCTGTAGCGATTCTGTCATCCAACATAAAACGATTAAATAATAATCATTTTGTTGGAATTACGATTAAATAATAAATGGAACAAGAATAAACAACTATTTTATTTTTCAAATATACCTTTCTTTCTTTGTTTTTATAGTTCTCATGTTTCGTTACATTTTAAAGCTTATTTTTATAAATTTGTTCGTTTTGGAATAGTTTGTTCTTGTTATTATACACCCGTTCTTAAAATTTACTTTTATGAACTTCCAATGCTTTTCAATATATTATTTATGTAATTTAGTGTCGCTGGAACATAAAGATTCATGTTTTCAATTTGTTTCTCCCATTCTTTTCTTTGTATATTTCTTTTGTAATTATTTGTTCGAAAATGAATATTTTGACAACGTACAAAGGAATAATTTAGAGAGCAATGTGGTACAGCTGCCTGTATTATGTCCATGACTGAAATTTAACAACTACAATGATGTCTAAATATATGGATACTACTGTTTAGTTTTACATATTATAGATACCTTACATGTCCGTCTGGAAATATTATCACGCTTAAAAGTACTAGGACGAACTATAGCCATGTAGTTAGATATTTTAACATCATCAAATCAAAGCTGACTACCGTATATTAGTATACAAGTTTCTTGTGTAAACTACATATTATTAATGGAACTTATAGTCATCTGGATAGGGAAAGCCAAGTCTTAACTGATACGATTTCAACTGATAATGAAGGAATAAAAACTTTAAAAATATTCCGTTTGATTGTTTTCCTGAGGGACAATGTCTGACGGGGGAATATTAGCTAAAAGTAAAACCAACATATCCCTCAAATCTTCTTAAAAACGAGAGCTGTACAAATTAAGGTTCTAGATAGCTACAAAAAGTATGGAATTTCTTTCATCATAGATTTGCTCGATTAGGTATAATCTAGGCTCAAGCAACAGCTACTTTGGGGTTACTAATTTCATTTTTAATAGTCTATAAGGTTGTATGCTGGCAGAACTGTTAAGACACTGGACAAAATGCCTAGTGGTATTTGGTTCGTCTTTACGTTCTGAGTTCATATTCCACCGAGGTCGACTTTGCCATTCATCCTTTCGGGATAGATAAAATAGGTACCAGTTGAACACTGGGGTAGATATAACCGACATACCTCTCCTCCGAAATTGCTAGCTTTGTGCTAAAATTTGAAACCACTATTCTATTGCTTGGAGGATATTGCTCTCAGTATGTAATAGTTTTTACATGTCTCAATGGATGCAAACTGAATTTGATTCAAATGAAATTTTAGACCATTATTTGCAGATTCGAAGGTGAATTATCAGAACGCCAGAAGAATCGTCTGGTTTAGAGTCTTCATATTCTGCGTTCAAGCGCCACCGACGCCAGTTTTAACTTCATCCTATTTTGGGTTGATAAGTTAAATTGTCAGTCTTGCTCTTACTCCGAATATCATTAAAGAGAATAATGAAATCTAAAAACGCCGTCTAGACTACGCATCATCTTTATATATAGAGATGTATATACACACACGCACCCAAACACACGTATATATATGTATATCAATATAAATATATGAAGGTCAATGAAGTTTCGTAAAAGAAGGTGATCATGTACATACTTTCTTGCTGTTGTGATTATAACACCTCATTGTAAACTATGTTCCTTGTTTTCCCTTGTGGAGCATATACAAATAGGTTTTTTGTTGCTGCCCACTCTTGAGCAGCCAACATACAGTTGTCCATGTGAGAAGCAGGGCTCTTCCAAGAGAAGACCAGCTACAGACAGTGGTTGACCCTGATATTTGTTTATGGACATGGCAAAAGTCACACGAAGGGGGAATTGTAGTCTTCTGAATGTAAAAGGAATGTCTGCTCCTGATGGAGTAAGAGGAATTCTTGGAATAAAGACGTCATCCCCTTGTGCACATCTAGAAAGAATGGTAGCCTCGATAACGTGTGACATCATTTTCTAAATAATGCTCATCTGTTATGTTCGGGTTAAAATTTCATCAACATCAAAAATGTATGAATTTTCATGGGAGTTATGGCCGTTATGCAAAGAATATAATTTCCAAATTTCATAAAGATCCATTCAGTACTCTTGACGTAGTTTTGGATAAGAAAACAAATGACTAATGTGTGTGTTTGTGTGCATGTGTATGTGTGTGTGATGGGTGTATATATGTATAGATATCTGTATGAGTGTATATATGTATATATGTGTACATATTACATGTACATCTATATATATATACATCTACACATATGTATACATGTGTATATACGTGCCTAAACTATAAATAAACCTTAGTTGTTTCAGTTGACGAATTCGCAGAATCCTTCAAGCGTTGCGATTTTTACCTACACTCCTATGGATACTGAGTTCGAATCCTGTCCAGGCGAGGGTTGCCTTCCTGCCATTCGGGTTCGATAAAATGTACAAAAACAAGGATAGTGTATTGGCAAAACGACCAGGACATCGGAGCTGATATGTTGTAGTATTTGTATTTTGCCTTCTAGGCTTAATACTTCTATCTAGAGAACCCTAGATGGCTTTAATGAAATCCCTCATGCCACAAACATAGGATAACATCGTCTCTCTAGCATGCTATTCTCAGAGACACTGTATTGGCACTTTGTTTTTTCTTCAGTATAAAATTAAAAGCGCGGTCGCTTGACAAAATTATTAGATCACTGTACAAAATGCCTTGCGGTACCTCATTACAGTTTTAACATCTGATTTAAGATTCGGTTACGTAAACAATTCTTTTTATTACTTTGGATTCGACAAAATAGCGTACTAGTCAAGTACTGTAATCGATTTAATTTACTAATCTCCCACTCACAATTTTTTTTTTTTACCTCAGTCACCAACAAATATTGACTTTCCACTATTAGACCTTTATTTTCTTATACAGTATATGATTTCTTCGTTTTCATTTACTCCCTTGTTAGCAAGTTTTTCTACTTCAACATTTTGATATTTTTCGCTCTGTTGAAGGGTATTATTTTTTGCAATTCCTCTTTATATTTTTATATTTTCTTCTTCCATTCACTGCATTTCTGTTGCTTTATTTATTTTGTAATTCCATTTTTTCTTTTCTTATCTCGTATTTTTTGAAATTCATTTTAATCTCTTTCTATTTCGTTTTTCAATCTTTTTGCTTTCATTTCTTCCTCGTTTTCATTTATTTTCTCTAGAATCCAGATTAGCATCTGAAAATGTTAACAAGCAAGGCAGTAATCAAAGAAACATAATAAAATAAAATCTGTATCATAATTCACAATCCAGATTAATACTAAATTAAGCTTTTCTCAGAAATCAACAAATTGTTGATGTGGCATGAATTAAGAATCGTGTTTTCCAATATAATTAATGCTTTGTATTTTGATGATATTTATAATATTCTTTAATAATAATCGTTAACATATTGCTGTTATTACTACAATAAAAAAAAGCGCTTATTATTACCATAATGATGGAGTGTTAGGCATTGTAAACTGAAAACATTGCTGTTAGGCATTGTAGACTGAAAACATTGCTCTCAAAGTTTGTCTGAAGCCAGCGTCCATCCTTCTACGATTAATACAAGAAATTCCAGTTCAATATCCTGTCTATATTGACGTATTTACAAAAGTAGCATCTCTTAAATTCAGGGTCGCGAAATAGATGAAATATACAATTCCTGTCACAATTTAAGCATTCTAACATAGTTAAAATTATAGTCATAAAAATATGGGGATTCCTGTCACAATTTAAGTATTCTAACATAGTTAAAATAATAGTCGTAAAAATATGGGGAGGTGAAATTCTATTACATCAATTACAGAGCGAAACTGGTATTGTATCATAGATGGATAAAGGATGAGAGGCAATGTCGACCACAGCGGAATTTTACATCAGATTGTAAAGAGCTGGACGAAATAACCCTGCACATTTTGTCCGGTGTGTAAGCCATTCTCTCCTGCCGGCTATCTTAATAGTAACAAAAATAATCCTGAAATTTTGAGGGAAGTGACTAGTCGATAACATTGGCCCCAGTGTATCACTGGTACTTAATTTATCGACCTTGAAAGGATGAAAGACAAAATAGACCTTAGCAGGAGTTGAGCTCAAAACGCAGCGACGGGCGAAATACCGCCAAATAGTTAGTCCAGCGTTGTAACGTTTTTGTCAGTTCACCGATTTCGTACTACTACTACTACTACTACTACTACTACTACTACTGCTACTGCTACTACTACTACTACTACTACTACTACTACTACTACTACTACTACTACTACTGCTACTGCTGCTACTACTACTACTACTACTACTACTACTACTAATAATAATAATAATAATAATGATAATAATAATAATGATAATAATAATAATAATAATAATAATAATAATAATAATAATAATAATAATAATAATGATAATGATAGTGGGGGAGCGTCATAGTCGTGTGTTGAAAGGAATTCCTTGGGGTTTGAATAATTCACCTTTGGAAACATGGGTATTTTATTCAACATCCTTAAAGAAACCTTATTCAGGGACCTTTTGAGCGGGATGGGCTACTCGACCTGAAGAAAATTCTAACTGGGCCCCACCTGCGAGGTCATGCGCCGTTTATGTTGATATGAGAACATCATGTTGCGCACATATGGTGTGATGCATGTGTCTGGTGTACCCTTATTAGACGGGTATATTGGTCTTCGTATATTTTACCCCAGTGTCACTTTGATGACATGCACTGCTCTCTCACTCAATAATAATAATAATAATAATAATAATAATAATAATAGTAATGATATTATTATTATAATGATATTATTATTATTATAATCCTTTCTACTATAGGCACAAGGCCTGAAATGTCGAGGTGGGGAACTAATCGATTACTAGTACTATTATATCGACTCCGATAGGATGTAGGGCAAAGTGGACTTCGGCAAAGTCGACCTCGGCGGAATTTGAACTCAGAACGCAGCGGCAGACGAAATACCACAAAGCATTTCGCCCGGCGTGCTAAAGTTTCTGCCAGCTCCCCTTGAACTCAGAACGTTTCTGCCAGCTCACCACCTTCCAATGGGTATTTTATTGTCAGGACAATGTTTTTTGATACGCTGTATCCAAAAATATAATTCGCTTTTACGATGACGCCTAGATATTAGAATAACTAAATACCCTAATTTTCGTAAATCGCCTCATAAAAAAAAAAAAAAAATAGATGCATCGTTTACCTGTAAAATTTGCTACAAAACTTCGTCAGCTTATTGACCAGGAAGTATAACCAGAGCCAAAGGAAACCAGCGATGATCTGGATTACTTAGGCACTAGTTCATCAGACCCATAGCTGTTTGATCAAATTGAATTCGGTGGTTTGGTAAGAGACTAACACTTAGCAAAGAATGCGCAGAAGCTGTCGCGCCTTGATTAAAAGTTAAAAAAGCCTTCTTTAAAAAGGAAGCAATGTCACCTTCTATCGTACTAGGGATGCTGAAGTTTTTCCGTTCTTCCAAGAAAATGATCGGTTTAGTGTATTGCACTAAGATTGAGGGACTATTTCAGATGATGTGATTAGCGGAATATGATGCAATTGGTTTGTGCATTTTAATTGAAATGTGTTCTGTTTCTTAATGAGAATTTATTAGCCTCTTTTCCAGTTGTTCACTCCGCTAAATAGAAAATGAGGTTTTGCAAGCAACGCTACAGAAAATTAAGTACTACAATTATCATTGGATGATATATACGGACTGGTGATGGTCAATTTTCTCCTTGGGTAAGGTAACAAAATCGATAGACGAAATGCCCATACAGTTTATGTTTGTGGGACAGCAAAGCCAAGGTAAAACATTGTTTGATCTGAGAATGACCGCAGCGAACATTAATTCAAGGGTATCTTAATGTGGATGCAGAGCCTTTAATTCAAACGGGGATAATCAGCTTACCTCCACTCCATATCGAACTTGCCATTATGAAGCAGTTTGTTAAAGCTCTGGATAAAGATGGATCATTCTTTCACTATATCTGCAACACATTTCCTAATCTGAGCAGTGAAAAGATAACAGCTGCAGCATTGCGTGTGCCTCAGATCAGAAAATCAATGGAAAATGAGAATTTAGTAAATTCAACGAAAGGCGTTAAAGGAACTGCATGGAATTCTTTTGTAATACGAGTTGTAAATTACTTTCTGGGTAACATGAAAACAACCAAATATACCGAAATATCGACGACATTTTCAAAAGTAGTGAGCAAATATGAGCTGCACTGTTTTCACAAACACTTTGATAAGTTACTTGAAAATCTTGGTAACACAATTGACGAGCAGGGAGAACGTTTCCATCTGGAGATAGAGGTACTAAGAATGTTGGGACTTGCACATGAGACTATCGTTGGAACTTGGTCGTGATCTTCCCAGGGTCCAGCACTCAAGAAAATCATCCAAACACAAATTCATTGGAAATCGATTGTGAACAATGATGTCGTTTATCTCAGGAAACTTTAAGAATTTTACTCGTTTTTCTTTAGAATTTTATGGATCCCGTATCTTAAAATCTTGACCTGGTGGTAATAAATGGATATCATTTTCGGATTGTATGAGTCAATAGATGCTGGTTCAGAGTTGTGATAAGAAATCGTTTCTTTTTTTCTTTTGTTGTCTTGTTTGATACGTAGTCAAACAATTTCAATTTAAGCCATTAACTGTGAAAATTGCTATCAAAGTCGTTTTATCCACTAGCATAAAATAACTGAGTGTGACGTTAGTGGCAAAAGAAATGCATATTGTCGAAAGTCCAAAATCTGTCAAAGTACGCGCTGCACAAAACTGATTCAGAAGTATCAAGGAAGATGATACCAACCACGAAGATAAAACCAAGGTTAGAGGGACCTACACAGCCACGCCTGCGGCAATATAAGCCACGCCTGCGCCTATATAAGCCACGCCTGCGGCAATATAAGCCACGCCTGCCCCTATATAAGCCATGCCTGAATTATATATAAACCACGCCTGCGCCTATTATTAGACTTCTTTCGCGGATCTTTCGCGCATATTAGACTTCTTTCGCGGATCACTTTCCGTTTGTAGTTATCGTATTGGCTTGTAACAAAAAACAATATTACTGTAAATAGGAAAATGTAACGTTGAAGATTTTCAAAATTAAGGAAATTATCTCCCTTTTACAGACCTTCTAAAATTTGCTGACAGGGTTTAATTTCCTTAGTCCATCTAAAAGACAAATGTCAGTTCCTCATCATAAATCTGAATGATACATGCACGTTAGTGTCAATTAACATTTATTTTGCGTAGTGTCATTCCCGCTGTAACCCCCCTCCATTTCCTTGTACATCCAAGTTTGCATTGACTAATGCTTTCAATTTAAAGAAATTCAGGTTATGAAGTTTTGTTTATTGAAAATTTCAGTGCTATCTCCACTGAGTCAAGTGGTTGAGTAGATGTTCTTTAATAGTTACTATAACCTGAATCTAACCTGCTGATAATGTACCTAATGTGTTCTTTAAGTAAACCAATTTGATATAAAGAAGAGTGGGCAGGAATTTCTCGACGTACCAGCGACTAGGTAGAAGTGAGTTTCTCTTCCTCATCATAGAGGCAATATTATAACTTTTCTACTGAGCATACTGTACATAATGAAGCTTCTTTGGATCTTTTCCTTTTGGCCGGAACATAGAAAAAAATAATAAAACGCTAAAACCAAACGAAAATACTTCCACAAACAAAATAAACTGAAATTTTTTTTTTAAATAACTAATAACTGAATTGATTAAATTATATACACGTGTATCTCAAATGTAAATATATCAGAAATACCAGTGACAAAGTAAATTTACACCACCAGAACGTCTTCTTGACAAACTACAGCAGTAGTTGTTTTCACCTCAATAGACGTCATTGATTGGTTGAAATTACGGAAATACGACAACTTTAACACGAAATAACTTCGAAAATAAAGAATTTTCTTAAAAACGCCAAGCATAAATGATGTTTAAATGATATATTCTACTAGTGTACGAAATTTGAAAATGTTTAGTTACAAAAAATTATTTTTTTCTATGTGCCGGCCAAAAGGAAAGGATCCGCTTCTTTGAATAAATAGTTTTCGCCTGCGATATTTGTCTGCTACGATGCATTGACGTCGAATCCGACTACATTCTGTTCAACAACCTTTTCTTAGAATGTATCTACGTTCGTTTAGTCTCACTCTAAATCGTACACGGTTGTAACACTAGGGACAGTGGCCCAGGTCCCTTCAATCGCGATGGCAACAAAGGCTCGGTATTCAAATTAAAATGCACGATGAAGTCGTATCCTGTTTCTTGTATATATAATGTCCGTATTCGAGTCACGTGTTGACAATCTCTGCGACAGACATGTTATTACATTTAATAAAATATTTCACGACTCTGGTATGTTGACTTATATTTTGCATAAAAATCTAGACAATTTACAAGCGTGGTCTGTAGAAGCGTATACCCAAATTAACAAATATGTATAGTTTTAAAAATCTATGTTTGCTTCAACTCTAATTTTTGTAGGCTATCTGAAAACTGCCTATTTTGACAAAGCTTCCACCATTAGCCTTGTTTAAATAAATTTCTTCCTCTTTCTTCTTAATAGCTACTGTTATTAAAGGTAATAATGTTTGTGTGAACTACAGTAAATTTGAAAAACATTTCCTATCGAAATTTTCATTATTCGCAGAGAGAGAGAGAGAGAGAGAGAGAGAGAGAGAGAGAGAGAGAGAGAGAGAGAGAGAGAGAGAGAGAGAGAGAGAGAACGGGGAGAGGGAGGTAGATAGAGAGAGAGAAAATCAAATTCTTTTCAGAACTAATCAACGCAGAATATGTCAAATTCATGTGCGTTTGTGGTCTGTATGTCTGTGTGAGCGTGTCTTTGTGTGCGAATCATTGACAAAAATCAGAACGAAAGAAAAATATTTCAAATCTCGCTTTTATAAATTAAAGCTCTGCGCTAAATGTTAATAATAATATTTTAAATGTTTTATAATTAGTTAACATTTACGGTTGAAAAGGAAATTTTACAATGATTATTGCTATTTTCTAAATATTTTTCTGACAACGAAATACACAAAAATAAGTAAATAAATGAAATGGAAGTTTATAAGGAAGGGTACAATTACCTGATATCTTGGAATGGCTTTTAACAAGATTTTTTTTTTTTTACATGAGTAGCTATCTTTGTTATCAAGGGCGCAATGACATTTTTAGTTGTTACGAGAGCGCATTAACATAACTTAGTTTCATGCTGTTGATGGGATGAGCAAAGAGATCCTTCGATATTGTCAGTAAATTTCCATATAAATCGGTAATGAATGGAGTAATTCGAACCGCTAGAAATAACAGCGACGTCTCTCTCAAAGTACAGCGTATTGTTTTCAAAATCGATTCATTGGACAATATGATTCCAAAGATTCTGACTTTCAAAAATTCGAGATTTTAACAGTTCAGAAGTCGATCATCGACCACATTCCTAGTCGCTGTCGGTAAATGAGAGCAGAGAATTTTACTCTCACAATGAGTTAAATTAAAGCAGGATAGTCTTTCAAACTAGATGCATATGTTTGCACGTATGTACGTATACATATGCGTGTGTTTATGCGTGCGTGTATACACACACACACGCACACACACACACACACACACACACACACACACATATATATATATGTGTGTGTGTGTGTGTGTGTGCATAGGTTAATATATGTATATATATATATATATATATATATATATATATATATATATATATATATATATATGCACGTTTCAAGGCCGGGTTTAATAATTACACCTTGAGCCTCAAGCACTGGGATAAAAAGGAAAGTGACCAAATTATCCAGTGATATACGGTCCTTAAAAGATAAAAGTGTCAGTTACAACATCTATTGGAGGATCTTAGCGAAGTGTAAGCGCTACACCAACGGCAGTGGAAAGTGCGGTCTGTGTAATATGGAAAGATGGCTCATCTGGAAAAGCAGCTTAGACGCCGTCACGTATCGAAATTCAAGAACTGAATTTTTCGGATCATGTCCATATGTGGATAAATATTTGTTACGTTTCAGGTCCCCCGCTAGATTACAGATAGCACTTCCTTTCTATATTGTGTCCGCCTACAAGCTTTTTATCTGTCTATACTTTTTACTTAGATTTCTTATATATTTTTTATATATTTTGTTCACATATTTATAGAGATATTGTTTTATACTTTTATTGCTCATATATTTTTTACACATATTTTTTCTGCAGTCTACCTTCCACCTTGCATTTTTGCTCTACGTGTATAGACGTGTATATGGAATTTTTTGTGCACGCGTATGGATGTGTGCGTGTGTGCGGCTATGTGCGTATATAGACGTGTGTGTGTGCGTGCATGTGAGCATGTGCGTATATATAGACGTGTTTTACTCTCATTGCTTTTTTTTTTTTACACATTTTTCAATATTTTTGCCTTTAGCCCTACTTTTACTGGTGCATGTGCTTATAAAGTTGTGTGTATGAACCTATTTTATAAGCGAGTGTGTGCGCGAGCATGTAAGAGGGTATGTGTATATTTTTTTGTGAATGTGTGGGTGAGCATGTGTGTGTTTCAAGTGAGGGTGGATGAGTATATACATATAGGCGCATGTACGTGGGTGCGGGCGCGCATGTGTTTTTATGGACATGCGCGCTTTCACAATTACTATGAACATTTTTACTCCCTTACGTTTACTACCTACCCTTTACTTAGCGGTCATTCTAATAGCTCTTTTGTCTTAAAAACGTCAATCACACAGTAATTTCCCTTTGCTTAACGGTCAATTTCATAGCATTTTTTCGATGGTCTGATAACTGAAGAGATACCGGCGTAGGTTTCCGCTCCGACATTCGAAACTCGGAGTTTTATCATGGCTACCGAATAATTGTCACATATTATATTGACAGATAAATGCCTCTATTTACATAATATCGAGGTCTCTTTTATGCTTTTTTTTTGTCTTGCCCTCTCTTACTATCCTATATATCTCTCTCTCCACCACTACACATTCAATAACACTATAAAAAGAGACAGCCGCTCAAGGTGAAATCAAAATTCGAAAACCCTACAAGACTAGGTGAAAGCGCTATTTTATAAAATGAAAACAACAACGATAATAATAAAAACAACATGGATCATAAACGGTATTACATCTCCAGTGTTAGAAGCTGTGCCAAAACAATAATAATAATGATGATGATGATGATGATGATGATGATAATGATGATGATGATGATGATGATGATGAGTTTCACTTGATGCCCTTTGCTTTGCCCTGTGTGTCGGGAAATCTTTTGACCTAGGTATCGGGATGATTTTTGCCATCCGAGTCAGAAAGACACTTGGCTAGAAATGAAAGAAAGATATATTATAATATATCATTAAGTAGCCCATGCAAGTGGATGATATAATAATCACGCTTTTGATTTATGCATATGTTGTTTGTAAATAATAAATTAGAGAAGGTATGATTAAAAGAACAAATGTCTCATTTGCATATAAAAAAAAACGGCAATCTCATTCATTGTAATCAAGTCATGGAGAGGAATTGTCTTATCGTCTGCTTTCTAAGCATTCATCCTGTATTCAGTTTACGAGATAGTACTTATTTTATGAACGGCATATATATGGATGTGGTCAAGGTTTTGGCAGGTATTTCTTACAATGATTCCCTACCCTTCTGACCTACATTTGTACACGAACAGTTTATAAACACTGCATGATTCTCAACTGATTAATTCCAAGGCAAATCATCAGCAACATGTCCATTCTGTTAGAAAATTAGACAGAGAAGTATATAATTTTTAAGCGACTACTTATATAAATAAAGCTTTGTTCTTACTAATCAGAGCCTTCAAACTCTACCAATCTTACCTATATTATTTCTGATTTCAATTCTATTGTCTTCTTTAAAGAGAAACATAACATTCCTCAAATCTTGCTATAAAGATGCAATAGAATCGTAATTGTTCTTGTCTTGCTAAGAGGATGCCTTATCTTGGTAAATTGTTCTTGTCTTGCTAAAAGAAATTGATATCATGTGCTTGACCGAATTTGTCAACAAGAAACTAGAAACATGGTAATTGCCCTTCCCTTATCATTATGGAAGCAATATCTTCGTAAATGCCCTCATCTTGTTAAAAGGAAGCATTATTTTGGTAATTGTCCACACATTGTTATATGAGAGAAGAATAAATTTAATCGACGACATCTGGTTATAAAGGAAGAAGTAAATGATAGAAAACGTCCATGTTTTACTAACCTTATTTATAAGGTTTCTCCAGTCTTTTTATGAAGAGACATTTATCTTGGTAATTGCACAAGTTATATTAGAAGGATGCTATATCTTGAGAAATGGGATAGATTCTATATAAAGATAAGTTCTTAATTTTCGTTTTGTTTTTTTGTTCAAACTCCCCGTATGTATTTTATTGTATTTCTGAATAGGATACAGTTAACTTGCATCATACATTTTATACAGCTGCTAGGTAGAAGCAGCAGACCTTTTTCATATGTGACTAGTAATTCAGTCGACGAGAATCCTTCCTTAATTTTCAAAAAGAACATTTACACGTGTATGGGGGTGGAGAAGTAGAATCACTGAAAGCGAGAAGCGAAATCAGGTCATGAACTTTGCTCGAAGGCAGATTGATTTCTCTTCAAATTTTCAGAAGTGCAAATTGAAAAGAAATAACATCTAAATGTGGAAAATAAGCTTAAAAAGAAAACAAATTAGATTTAAGATGATTATGACAGTGTGATCAGAGGCTATCTTCAGAATCTAAACATAACGTGCCACTGTCTGGAATAGGAAAACGAAATTTGATTTTGATTGATATAGCATCAGGGAAGTTTTCTTTATTTTATTATGTTTTTACGAAATTGCACATGATTTGAGGAGTATCAAGCATTTGATGAGACTTTTTACCGATATAACATCTTCCAACTTTTAATAACCTCCTTTATGTATATAACTTTTCATAACTAATAATCTACTTGCAGGGCTTCCACCATTTTATATAGTCTATTCTAATTTATATGGCTTCTCAGATTCTAATTTTAACTTTATCCGAAAAATTACAGCCGACCTACAATCATTTTTGCAACAAATCAATACGTCATTTGTGTGTCTGAAATCAAATCGAAATCTGTTTGTTATGTATAGTTTTCCATGACAGGTCTATATATTTTAAGTTAAGTCTCCTTCAAAATTAGTCCTTTTTTATGTAATTTCATACGATATAATTGACTTCAATGCACTTACAGGAAATTTTCTTCATGTCACACCACTCCAATACATTAAACACTTGCACACACACACACATACACACACACACACACACACACACACACACACACACACACACACACACCCACACACACGCACACACACATTTCAGATGGGAATATATTAAAGGCTTCGTCGAATGAGAGCATAGATTCAAGACCACAGATTGAGATTCTTGGGTACAGATAATTATATCAATCGAAATACTTGAGCAGTACTTATATTATTGGTCTTTGACAGAAAAGTTAACCAAAATGGACGAAATTTGAGCTGAGAATGTAAAGAGATACAGGCAAAATACTGCAAAGCACTTTCAACGTTACCCTGTTGCTTCTGCCTACCCACTGAAATGGATAAGTGCAATATTAATATCACAGGCAAAACACGACCATTAATGCATTCTAGATGATGCTGATGATGACAATGATGATGATGATACTGTTTGATGATGATGGTGTTGATGATGACGACGATGATGATAATGTGGGGGTGGGGTGGACAATGATGATGATGACGATAATGATGATGTCTATGAAAAGGAAGTGGATAATGACGATGATGACGATAATTATGATGATGATAATGAGGAGGAAGATGATTATGATGATGATGGCAATAATGTGGATGACGATGATCGTGATGATGACGATGACGATGACGATGTCATTGCTGCTGTTGATGATGACAATAATGATCATGAGCCTCCTCATCGTGGTCGTCATCTTCATCATTAAATAAATACGACTTTTCTTGAACATGATCTCTAACTTGGTTAACCTCGCCGAGCTTCTGTAACATTTGTTATTAAATTTTACAAGCTACTTGTCATAAATAGGCTTGGAAAATTTATATCATGCAATACTATCGAGAAGAGAAAAATCAATTTCTTAAATGATGTGCTTTTTATATTTTCATACAGATGTTTTTGCTTATTTTATAAACCATTCTCAAATAATTCCTCTTCAGTTATCACATGTTTCATAAACATGCAGTGTTGTAATATTTGTATGTTTTTACTCCGCATGTTATACTTACAGAGAAAACGTTTTAGTTAATATTGCATGCAAAAGATTACTAAAGTATGTTCTACCAACTGTTATACGAAATTTTATGGTTGTGTGAGAATCTCATCTAACATACATGATGTCGAAATAGTCGTCTTCGACGGCCATTTTGCGTGTGCGAGTGTATTAAGTTTTTCCTGGAAATTATGTTCATCCACCTAGTGAAAATTTGTATATCCATGTGTAATGACACGGTCCCGCATCTAGAAAGTAGTACTCATTTGTGAATATTATTGTTTCATAGACTGATCGACAACTAGTGTTTCTGACACAGCATTGACAATTATATTTTTATACGTCTCTAATTGTCACTGAAGCAACCCATCAGCTTTAAAACAACATTAAACTGGAGAGAAATTGATTGCTAGTTCAAGTATTATTTGATCAACGAGCATATGTTGTAGTGTTTTCTATTCCGTCGCCAAAGCTGTAATTCAATTCCTGGCTGAGGCATTGCATAAAATCAAATTTCTCCAACGGATATCACCTGAATTTCAAGAGTTAAATAGCATAATTATGTAGAGAAAACACTGGAAGTACTGAGTAAATGATAAATGATTCTTTACATAGCAATATTGTATTCAATTCCTAACACGAGAAAATTATTCGCAATAGAATAGCAGCCAAAGTAGTGCGAAGTAGAATATAATCTCTTTAATTCTAGATAGACAAGACTATAGCATCAGTCGCCTGCATCTGTTGGAATTCAGAAGAATTAAGCTTTCGGTTTCTCCAGATTTATTTCAATGCAAGTAGGTTTCATGCAAATCACAAAGGAAAATCCGTCGAAGATGAAATGATTCAATATCTCCCTGCAAAGTATGACACAAGCTACAAACCTCCATCATCTGTCTTATACGTGAAGATGTTCATAGTTCCGAATAATATTCAAACTAAAAATATTTATTTGTACACTAAGCGTAGATGTATATCTTATTCGCCAAGCAATTTATGTATCATTAGAGACGACATTAACAATTGGGAATCTTATAATCTTATAATCTTATAATCTTAATTATATCGCATCTCAGACATTTAGTCACTTAACCTGCAATGTATTTCTTACGTAAGGCGGCGTGCTGGCAGGAACGTTAGCGCGCCGGGCGAAAAGCTTCGTCTGTCTTTACGTTCTGAATTGAAATTCTAACGAGGTCCACTTTGCCTTTCATCCTTTCGGGGTTGATAAATTAAGTACCAGTTGCATACTGGGGTTGATCTGGTCGGCTGACACCCTCTCCGAAAATTTTGGGCCTTGTGCCTAGAGTAAAAAAGAAGAAATTTCTTTCATAAGATATTTGTATATCTATTAAGAAAGTCGCATAATTCATGGCTAACATTTTCATAATAATGTAGGTTTACTTCATCATGACAAAAATATATTCGTGTACACATTTCCCGTAATTACCGTCTTAATTCTTTCATCTTTAACGCTTAACTCTTTCATCTTTAACTTGGTGATTAAATTTAAGATAGATGAACGATTAAGACAATATTTAAAGTAGCAAGCTACAATTTTAAGTTATCTTGAGAATAGAAACTTGGCCGAAATGCTCTCTAAAGAATGGTCTATGTGTGATACTCACCATAGATAGTCATATTAATTTGGATGACAGATTAAATTGTTTTCTATAACACAAGTCTTCATCTGTTGTTTTTATATTTGTGAATTCTCCCTATACATATCACATGCTCACGTGGTCGCACCAGTCTTTCTACACTCTTTTGGACTTTCTTCTGGACTTTCTACACTCCAGCTTCACCTCTCCTGCCTATGAACTACTCTGGACCCATCTGTTAAATTAATTAACACTGGCATCTCTCTTACAAATGAGATACTTTAAAACGCTCAGGGAAGGAAAGAAAATGGTTTAACGTTTCGAGCAACGCTCTTTTCAGAAACAGAGGTAAGTCCAATAGAAAGGAAGATGGAGGAAGAAAATCGCCAATGATTCACACGGGGTTCCATATATATATATATATATATATATTTATTTATTTATTTATATATATATATGTGTGTGTGCGTGTGTGTGTGTGTGTGTGTGTACGTACATACATATATGTACAAATACACGCACACACACACACACATATATGCGTTTGATGAATATGTGTAATTACATATTAAGTTTTGTTTATTATATATATATATATATATATATATATATATATATATATATATGTCCACTTATGAATATTTATAGATATGTGTATTTATTTATGTACGTATGACAAATATATGACTGTATACACAGAAATAGACGTTTGAAAACTATATTTGTATACTTAAAAAATATTGAATGCTGCAATTAAAATATAATGAAATTTTTCATATAAATAATACATTGCTTGCTTTCAATACGTTTACCAGATGTTTATAAATAAACATATAAGTTTAAAGATAACCGGATGAATAAGTTTATAAACAGAGATAATTAACACACAAATATTAAACAAGTTTATGAATGAAAGAATGTATTCATGATTGATTATTTATTAAAAAAAAAGAAAAGCAAATAATTTTGTATAAATTAATTTAGGATGAAGGAGAAGAAATAATTATATGAAAGAAGGAAGAAGATAACAAACTATATAACCCAGATTCTGTAGTATGAATTGAAATGAAACTCCGTTAAAACAACATATCAGAATAAGTAATAATTGACAACACAGAGTTGTAAATATAATCAGTAAACGATTAATATTTGTATATTTGTGTATACACACGCAAATATATTCACATACACACGCACATATATATATACATATATGAAGAATACAAACAATTAAAGGCCGAATGATATGAAGTCCCTTTGTCCAGAAATGAACATTAATACAATTACCTATAAAATTGTTCGCCATTTCATATGGAAGCTGATTTCGTAACAAATTTCTCTGAAGAATATACGCGTTGGAAGAGAGAAATTTGAAATGGAGCAGTTGAGCTAATCTCTCCCCTTTCCTCTACTTTTTTGTCTCTTCCCTCGAAAATGTTTGAAAAAGAGAGAAAGAGAACAAGGAACATGCATTTAGAGAGGCATATAATTGGAGAGAAGATATATTGAGAATGAAACAGATTAGATCGATAACGATCGTCATCCCTATATACTTGTGTGACGTCAATATTACTGATTGTTCCGCTTCACAGTCTGTTTAAACAGTCTACTTATCATTCTATTTGTCTGTTGTTACTCTCTCCCTCTCACTACCCCCTCTCTATCTCTATCTCTATCTCTCTATTAACGGAGTGAGTAAATGATATGCGTATCATGACCAAAATAGAAAACGAAAGAGATGATAGTGACGGTGATGGTTGTGGCCATAGGTTTGTCTGATATACAACATCGTCTCCACCATCACTCAGTTTCTAAAATATTGTATTTTCTAGTAGCACTCACCCATTTTTCTCTCAAACTTATGAAATAGAGAGAGATTATATTGCTTGAAGGATAAAAGATGCGAGTGTTTTCAACTAGACCCAGGGTGGCAACCACCACAATTCGTTCGCAACGCTCTATTATATAAAGTGAACACAACAAAATCTCCACAAACATGGATCGTATGGTATGCGAAATGATTGCATATATATATATATATATATATATATATATATATATATATATATATATATATATATATATATATGTATATATATATATATATGTATATATATATATATATATATATATATATATATATATATATATATATATATATATATATATATATATATATATATATATATATATTCACGGCAATATCAAATATCACTAAAATCATTAACACGCTGGGAAAAATGCCTTGTGGTCTTCCGTCCGTCCTTAGGTTCTGTGTTCAAATACTGCCTGGGTCGACTTTGATTTTCCTCCTTTCGGGGTGTATAACATAAGTACCAGTAGTGTAATAATGTCGACTTAGTCGACAACGACCCTCACTCCGAATATTTTTATAGAATATCACCTCCGTTTTGTTTCAGGAAATGTATATGAAAATCTACAAATGATTAAACTGGACACTAGGAACACATAAGATTAAAAAAACGTATCGCAAACCATCCGAGTGAGATTTTCTTCTACGGTGAGTACACCTCAACTAATTAAAATTTATCTCAGGGTATTTGTATAATTGTGTGTTGAAATTATTCTCACATTTTCATCAAATCTTTCTCTACCGCACTTTTTTTAGATGCCGACAGTTACAAAAAACGAAAGAAAAACGCAAATCCGTCATCCTCCCTGCCAAAGGGAAACCTCCAGAGCAGATTGCCTCAGGTTAGTGCAGCGAAGACTAGATTTCGAGGGGCTGCAATGATGCTAAACCGGATGTGAGTATTTCTGTATTGTGTAAAAGATAAATGATGCGACAAAGTCTCGGCCAAATTTATCAGTGGTAGATTTAAGTCGTGTACAACCTTAAAGTCAGTGAGGTGTATATATATATATGTGTATGTGTGTGTGTGTGTGTGTGTGTATGCGTTTGAGTGTGTATATGTATTTATTTATGTATGTACACATATATATTTATTTATATATATATCAGTGGTGTGCGGTGGCTTCTGAGGTTGCACATGCAATAATAAATACTTGTCGCTCATGGCTGAGCCGTAACCCAACTCCTCCCCCGCTTCAAAAAAAAATTACCTAATCCCACGTTTTCGCTATGGAGATTCCGATTCTGAAAAAAAAAATGTTTGTAAGATTTCAATTTTTCAAAAAAAAAAAAAAAAAAATGTCCCAACCCCTTCCCTTCCCGATTCTACGGCCTTCAGCAGGCTATCCACATCCCAGAAAGAACAACCAAACCTCACAGGAACTTATTGGACGAACAAAACTGCGATAAAATAGTGAAAGAAATGTGATCAATATACTTACCTTTCTTCAATGATTTCTTTCAAAGAAATTTTCCTCAGTAAAATGTCGTATACTGTGATAAAGTTGTAAAAAAGAGTTTCTTGGAGATTTGACTTATTTCTGCTCTCATATTTTTTGTACCTTCCAAATTTGATATTTTGTAGAAAAAGTACTTTCAATTGTAAAAAAAATTGACACTTTCATTTTACTATTTCATTTTACTGCGATCGTGAATTGTAAATCAGTTTCAACAAAACGGAATGATAATTTTAGTAAAGCAACGAAAGATTAATTAGCAATATTATATTTTTCATTTCACAACTTTTTTGTTAAATACAGAGACGATGGTTAATGATAATAATTTCAAAAATGACGTCAGATCGAAATAGATATTTCGAAGTCACATTTGAGCCGACTAATTAAGAATTATGGGATCGTTTTGGTCAGAATTTTTACAGGTCAAAAAGTCAGACGCATTCAACTAGTTAGCCTGACGTGTTAGCGACATCAATTACAAAACGTTTTCGACAAAGAGGCACTGATAGAAAGGGACGGAAAGCCAAAACACGCGTTTTTCTGAAAGCATGCCTTCCGTAGTTATTTTATCAATATAAGAAAGAATCTTACAGGCACAGAAATGATAGTTATTGTAAGATAGGAAATGGGGGTGGGGGACAAACCATTTCTTTAAGCATGCGTAGTGGAAGAAAATGGAAACACAGCAACGTATCAATCTGGACGGGTTTCCTTTGAGACAAAGGAACTATTTTAGCTCAGTTTCCAATGATTTGGACACGTTTCCGATGTGGTTATAAATGCATTACGTTCTTAAATTGATTTTTTGAGTTGCATAAATATCAACGGCAGTGCATGACTAGCATGCTCGACTCCACGCCACTGATATATATATATATATATATATATATATACATACAGATATAGGGCAGAGAATCGTCAATTAGTAATAAAATTAATAATTAACAATTTTGCCAAGTAGTTCAGTATGAAAAAAACCTTTATCGGTAAAACCATTTATTATCATAAAGGCAGGCTTGTTTTTGCTTTTCTCTTCGGTTTTGTTCTGTGTGTGCCGTAAATATCGCCATCCGTTAGAGAGAAAATTTGTAGTTTGGAATCAGTAGTTCTTTGACTGCTATTTCTAAATTTTCAGTATGTTGGAGAAGCAACTCATGCTAATCCCTGTATATTTATTATTATTATTATTATTATTATTATCATTATATATATATATATATATATATATATATATATATATATATATATATATATATGTGTGTGTGTGTGTATATATATATCATAAATATATAGGGATTAGGAGTATCCTGCTTCTCCGACATTAACGTGAGTTATTTAGACATTGGCAAATTTATTAGAATATTGTGGCTGAAGATCAGAATGGGGAAATTCATACCCTTAACCGTGAAACGCCGTACCCAATTAACTAAAGGCAGGTTTGTTCTTTTACTCTTCTCTTCTGTTTTTTTGTTCTGTGTGTACCATAAATATCGCTATCAATTAGACAAAAATTTGTAGTTTTGGAATCAGTAGTTATGTGGCTGCTATTTCTGAATTCCCAGTATGTTGGAGAAGCAGGATACTGCTAATCCCTATATATTTATGATTATAAATGGTTTTACCGATAAGGTTTTTTTCATACTGACCTACCCGGCAAAATTGTTAATTATTAATTGTATTACAATTAACGATTCCCTGCCGTATCTATCTATCTATCTATCTATCTATCTATCTATCTATCTATCTATCTATCTATCTATCTATCTATATATATATATATATATATATATATATATATATATATATATATATATTTGAGAACCAAATAGATTAATTAGTTCAGGTCTGTGTGACAGAATAATTACGTTTCGCCATGATGAATAAGAATCGTAACAGACAACCAGTGGCGTTTACTAAGTTTTCTCTCGTGATGAATATACTTCACAAATAAGACATGCAATTATTGACATCAGGTAAAATTTAAACAAATGTGTGACGCAAAACGACCTGCGAAACAAAGACATCAAAGTACAAGATTGATCGTAATTGCATGGCTTAAAGAAGTATTTGACACGTATGTCGACACGAAAGACAGACAAAAGAAATTGCTGTTAGCAATGAAACATCTTTTGGATACTGCAAGGCACCGACATAGCTGTGAGGCCGACGATCTAACCACTGAGCCATGCGCCTTCAGTTGTGTATTAGTTATGCGTGGTTTTAACGAACTATTTGACACGTATGTCGACACGAAAGACAGACAAAAGAAACTGCAGCAGGCATGAGAATATCTTTTGGATACCGCAAGGCACCAACATGGCGAAAAGTGACTTGGGTATGCATTTGTATCGGTGATAACATAAAGTTTATAAATAAAATAAGAAAAACATATAGTAATACAATTTGAAAATTGAAATTTCACTTTCTAGCATATATTTCTATTTTTAGAAATAATACATTTCTAAAACTCCCAGAGAGATTTATGCAGTAGTAATACGATGAAGTAGTTGTATGCTGTAAACTTAATGTAACAGTCTCCTGGGAAAAGACTCAGAAACATGTCTCTGGATGCAGACTTAGCTGGGTGGAGGTGCTTGTCTCCCGCTTGTAAACATAAGGACACAGGAAATGTGTCAAGGCCGACAGGAAGTGGTGAAGCTTCCTAGGTTTAACCAATAGTAGAATTATTCCCTTCAGGGGACTGTCACCTTAAGTTGACAGCAAACAACTACTTCATATATTTCTATGTAACATACAATAAACATGTGAATCGCTATTATTTCTATTTGTTAACGTTACATTTCTTTTTTCACATTTACAAGACATGCCAACATTAACACGCACTAAAGGAAAATGTGCGCAACTGTGCTGTTTATGTTTTAAGTATCTTTCACCCAAAAGGCCATCGTTTGAAGTGGATTGGTGAGTAAAATCTGTCCTTCTTACAATTGAAATTCAGCAAGTAAAAATTTTGTGGAGGAGCATTTTCTGTCTTTCTCTGTTTGTGTCTGTTTATGTATATGTATGTATATATGTATGTATGTATGTATATATGTATGTATGTGTGTGTGTGTATGTATGTATGTATGTATGTATATATGTATGTATGTATGCATGTACGTATCTATCTATCTATCTATCTATCTATCTATCTAACTGTCTGTCTATCTGTCTGCTTGTCTGTCTGTCTGTCCGTCTGTCTGTCAGTCAATCTATACCTGTATATGCGTATATATATATATATATATATATATATGGCCATGCGACGTTGAAAACCGAATATAATGTGAGTCAGTACAATATAGAATTTAATAACGTATTATTATGACTATTAAAAATAACAATAATAATAAAGTGGAAAGCAAGTTGAACCTATATAGGTAAAATATACAAATAAACAAATTATAGTACTGAAATATCACTTGCTAGAAATAGACGTTAACACTCCAAATCCACAAAGTTCTCATTATTATGAAAACACACGCGGTGAGTGTAATGAATATAATAAAACTAGGTCTTACCTTCTATAAACCACAAAGCAAGAACAAATATTTAGGTATCAATTGATTACACCTTTTGTATGATCCTTAAGTACTAACGTGCAAAAGATGATATCATTTGATAACGAGATATCTCTTCTTGCTTTGTGTTTATACAAGGTAAGGCCCCTTTTTTGGCTATATTCGTTACATTCATGTATGTATGTATATATACACACACACACATATATATATATGCATATGTCCAAGTCGCTCTTCTGTATGGTATTAGGCGAATTGGTCTTCAACAATTTATATGCGTGTGGTCATATGTGTGTATGTATGTGGTTGTATGTATGTGTGTGTGGTAGCATGTGTGTGTATCGTTATATATAAAATGGCGATTCATATATATTTGCCCTAAAAACAGTTTAAATATCATTGATCCTAAGAAAATGTGTAAGCGATTAGTAAATTAAAATGCCGAGGTGCTGTTTAATTGCACCGTTATATTATCAAAGGATCTTGTTAATATACGTGTTGAATAGGCAATTAGATATTTGAGTCTCTTAACTTTTGTGTAACACGACCCTAATTAATGAAATATTTATATCCTTTGTTAAACTGTATATGTCAACAGGATGTGTTTGGATTAGAATAAAAATAAATATATATCAGTTTAAATAAATATGCTGATATCATTTTAACCAGAAGTTTACCTAATTCTGTGATTGACGATTGTGGTTTATATACCCTTAATACCCAATTGTGATCTGTCGGTAGTTATCAAATTATTGATATTCTGTCACATTCACAGAAATATATCTGCAGCCAAAACATTTATTTGCTACTGCGGTTTAAATAGCTGCAAATCAATACCACATCTAGATCAATTTATTTGTAGAATCGATACTTACGCTATAATACCTAGTGCTTTCAAGAGGTTGCATTCAGCGTTGATATTAAATACTTCAGTCGGTAAACCTGAAAAAGAATACATTTACTGTGCTTTAGATTATAATTCAAGGAAACACTGTTTCAATATTTTCGATATGACAAAACGAGTTGTTACGAGATTTGATGACTGTCAATTAATGTTGTTAACATTCTTTATACGTTGAAAAACTCTTCAATTATAAGTCAATTTTAATTATGGTTGTAAATAATTTTTCATGTTGCTTAAGAAATTCAATGGTTAGCTGGTGCAAATTATTCTCTTTTTCTTTTATAGAACTATGCGATATATCTTGCATATTGTCTTGTCAGATTTTAGTGAAAGATTCAGTACTCATATGTCATATATCGAATACGTTAATATAAATCAACACTCATTATGCACTCATTATCAGCTTTAAAACCAATAACCTACAATTACTGAACAGTTCAGTTGCAAATGTTATATCCTCTTCGAAGCTTATCAGAAAAGATTTCAAAAACAGCTGTATATGCTCAAATAGAAATATACGTAAATATTTATTTGTAAATCTGTTTCCACAAATGTCAAAAGTGATGTTATAACTAACTATTATTCACGTGAATATAAAGAATCAATATTTTCACCTGTGCATAACTACTACTTAAATACTTGAATACATTTTGCCGTGTGGAACTATTTCAAAATTTGATGGATATGTTCCGAGAGTTTGAAAAATTATTCAAGCAAAGATTGATTACAGATCTGAGAGACAAATACTGCAAATAAATCACAACCGTATCTTTTGTGAATATTAATTCATGCTTTTCAGTTGTTGATAGCTACCAATGAAATTTTTCTTCACATATTTTAATCTAGATACAGTTACTATTATTAGAAAATTGCCTGATACTAGTCAGAATGTTCAACGGAATGTCTAAGTCTAAATGAAGATGGCTGTTACTCTGATAAGCAATTGATTTTCAAATTCTTCAGATACTTGAAGGGCTGCTGTCAAAATTCGGCATAGAGAGTTATACCACTTCCCGAACGTGTCATTGCAGCATAGAGTAAAATGTATTATTCTCATATGTTGGGCTAGTTCGAGACTCCGGCATACAGAAGTCTAGAACGCGTTGAATTGGTCGGCGTTGCAAGTTCTGAAGATCCAAGTGTCGTCTTCGGAAATCGAGGCCATATTTCGTAGAACATTAAGCTTCAAAGCTTAGGGCTCCTTTAATAACTTGTCAGAAAAAGTGAGAACTCTACATGCAGTGGATGTAGATGTATACAACTAACTAATGGATGACCGACTATATGCAGTTCCAGACGAATCGACATCAGGGCAAGGAACGTGATTCAGAGCGGACGTATAATATACTCGTATTCACAAAGTCACATTTAAAGAAGTACAAATTCCTGGTGGTGTTCCAGCATGGCCTCAGATGTCATTCAGAAGCTAGTAAAGGGATATAAAAAAGAAAGAATTGAAAGAATCCTGCATGGAGAGATACCTCCGGGGAATTACAACTCAGAATGTAAAGACGGACGAAATGACGCTAAGCATTTTGTCCGGCGTGCAAATGATTCTACAATGCTTCTACCCTGAACAAGGTTTGTACACACTTATTTTAGTTTTCAATCTGACCCTGCGTTCATCCCACAAACGATCTTTTAATAATCATAATAATAATGCTAATAATAAGAAATAAGGACGATCGTGATGATCAATTTCTTTCAAGGAAAACAATATGTTCCAGAACAATCCTAAAATATGATTAGTCCACACCATCGCCTGAATTAACATCTTTCCAAGGAGGTAGCAACATCCAAGACAACAAGCACACTGCAATGAACATTGGCCAAATAAACGAACAGAACAAGAACAAGTTAAACAACAACGAAATCAGCATTCAGAACATCAGCTAAATACACCAGTAACTACAAGTGTGTAGATCCTGTAGACAGAAATCCACAGCAGACACCTTAGGCCAAAAGGGAAAGTCCTTCATGCCTTGTTCAGCTTCCATGTAGCAGACGAAAACATCATTGAAGATGGAAAGTAAGTGGAAGTAGCGTTAAACAACTGGTTTGTTGCTACCTTTGCTAATGTATATGGACGACAGGAGAGTGCATGCAAGTGAGACATGGCATGTACGTGGGAAGAGTTAGCGTTTACGTCCAATTAACTCTTAAGTACCACAAGGTCATCCCATGCCTATATAGCGACGGGACATGGAAGAATTTATTTTATAACTGTTACAACAAAAATCCCTTACACATTTTCTGTACCGAAACAGAGAAAGAGAAATACTGACTGACAGATAGATAGAAAGATGGTTAGTTAGTTAGTTATACAGACAAAAGAGTGAAAATATTTCGGATCCCCAGCAGTACTATTCCACTATGTGGCACCGCAATTAAGTGCAAGAAAAAAGGGAAATTCATTAGGAGAAAATGTAACAAAAAAAAAACAAAAACAAAAAGAAACTGATACACAAACAAGGGACCAAAAACCAGTCAAAGATTAAAGAAACAAACGATTCCAAGGTGCGACGCAAGAAAATTGCATGATTTTTCGTTCTCTGCGGGATAAGGTTAGCCATTAATGGGCGACAAAAACAAAAGATAGCCCAAATGTAGAGAACACAAAATGAATATATGTTAAGAATTTGAAGAACCATATCGGAGGTAACACTTGCTTGCATCGACAAGTAAACAGCTCATCGATCCTTACCTAACAACACATCTGACCTAGGTGTAAGACGAGTTGGAAAATTTTGGAAGGAATGAGATTTAATATCTCGTAAATGAGAGTATTTCAGTGATATTTTGCTTAAATTTTAAGCGTTTTTCATAATGTTCAGCTGTTTAAATTACTAAATGTTTATCCGTTTAAAGTTTATGAACCCCACTTCCTTTCATACAACTCTTTGTCATTGACTACTACGACTACTACTATATTAATCTAAAATGTAGAAATGGTTACAGTCTTGAGCTCAAAATTCAATTTCATCTTAGTCTAACTGTATTTCTCCCCTTCAGAGGCTGAAACACAATTATAATCTATTCTAACACTAAATGTCTTTCATCTTTTCTAGATTCATAAAATAAATGGCAAAACCCGCATATAATAGAGTGCTCTCACACAGTAAATATGAGGTTTTGAGCCTACTTTAGAAACCATTACTTTTACTGTCAGTTTTGGCATTGGTGAAGCATTGCTGAGGGATAGCTCCGAGCTATTATTTACCATCTTTTTATATCCTAAATTCTCACCCTGGTGGTATGATAATTCTGCTTTATCTTTCTGGTGCAGATAAAATAATTACTAAATTATAATCTTATGTCATTATCACAAATGCTTATTAGAAGAGCAAAACACGAAAGATTAATTGATCAGTGGATAAAATATATTGCAATATTAATTCGAATATCTCTAATGAGAACATTGCATACGATCTATTAAGAGATCGATGAAAGAGTTTTAAGAGGATTTAATCAACTACAGCTTTCCTGATATACTTCTGGACTTGTACCTATTCTAACTAACACTATACAATATAGAGCGAATAGAAAAAGGGCTCAATTTAATATACTTATTTATGTGTGCATTATCTGCTCTTATGTGTAGGAAAAAGAATGCATGTCAATATTTCAATACAGTTGCAACCTGATTAGCTGGGGATTTTTCCTATAACTGCAGTAGTGGGACGCCATCTTCCAAACAAAATAGGAGAATATATAAATTATCAGAGTATTGGGAATAATTACCAAATAACAATATTAATCTAAACAGATGGCACGAGGGTAGGGCCAATATGAACAACAGCAAACACATGATTATTACAGTTTACGTATAGTAGTGATAATAGCAATCATTGTAACGAGAATAATAATACTCTGGATACATTTTATAAATATGGCAACATCAGAATGAACAATGACCGATCGTGCATAGAGAAGAAACAACGATTCAACATGGGTGTTTCAAATTAGTCGCTTGACAGACAATAGATCGCAGCTACACACCCTTCGTGTCGAACCATCTAACAAATATTAGATAATGTTGGTTGAGTTACAAGTGGGAATATAATCAAAAGAATGGTCTTGACTTGATGAGCCAGTGAAGAAGAACCAACGTTCTTGATTATGTGTGCAGAAATACCTGCCAAATCGACATTAAACCACATCATTCTATTTTTAAAAAGCAACATAATAACCAACATTATCTATGGCCTACAAATATATGTGATGGCAATGGAAGAAACCATTTTGATCGTGCTTGTATTCGTTCAGCGCTTATCTCATTCGAACCAATAAAACGACAGGAAGATGAGAAAAAATGTAAACGAAATATTATTACTGAAGCAAGCATTATTAAACCGGAAAAGTAGAGAAAGTACGGAACTGAAAAGAAATAATTTTGCATGCTTAAGTACGAGAATACGTTTGACCTTACCGTGAGGGCAGAAAATCATGGAAGACAGTAGATTATATCTGAGCAATTATATAGTGGTTGAAGACATCCCTTAGAGAATTATATGAAGAAATAATGAAAATGAAATAACTACGAACTCTCCTACAAACCACAATGAATCATCACGAAAAGACGTATTCAATGCTTTAGTCCTAGATATAACTGGAAAAAGATTTTATGGTCACGGATTATATGCATTTGACAATTTGTATGTTCCATAGACGTTGATTTACAGTCAAACAACAAGAGGAGCGATTACAACAGCCTTCGGAAATGTGAATGCATAATCACGAGAAGGATGTCTGTAACGTCGAGAACAACGGTTGCAGCTGTTTCAGTTATAGGTTATACTTTATATTGTGAGCAGGAAGTAAACGAATTATTAGAACTAGACAGGAAAACAATGACAGTATTTAGGATATGCCATTAAAATGCTTAAAAGAAAGATTGTATATATGTGAAGGTATTTATAGATTGTACTTACTTGGGGGTAGTGAAAAACTGTATCGACAAAGAATATGTAAAGGTAGTGCAACTATAATGATATCGTAGAATGTTGTTACATGATATCTTAAATGTTTAGTAACTTATAAAATAGAAACTATACACAAAAGTGCATAAGAAGTAAAAATATGTTTCTGGTTTTCAAAGAAAGAGACAAAAACAAGAGCTGAGGCAGTACAAAATTATGAGAACGATGGCGAAGAAAAGAGTTCTGTGATTAAAAACTAACAGTCGAACACTAAAAAATATATTAGGATTCAAAATAACAGACTAGCAAGAGGAAGCGTCTGCATGAATATCAAGTGACATATTACAGCAAAATAAAGTTGGATGAAGAAAGACATTTACACACACGCACGCACACCCACACACACACACACACACACACACACACACACACACACACACACACACACACACACACAAATGCATGTATTCTTTTATTCTTTTCTTTCAGTCATATATATATATATATATATATATATATATATATATATATATATATATATATATATATATATATATATATATATATTCATATATGTATATTGATAGCTTAGGAAACATATGAGGAAAGTTTGATTTTAAGAACTGGGTAGGTGTATACGTACACGTACAATGGAGCATGTGCAAATTTGTACGGTTGTATCTTAAAGTTTAATGTCTGAGGTGATTTGTAATTATTTCATCAATGTGCTCTGTAGCTGTTTTGCATTGCTATCTATATATCTAATATTTTACTTTTATCTACCTCAAAAAGATAAAAGGATAAGTCGACCTCAGTAGAATGTGATCTGAAAACGTAATGACGGACGGGATGCCTCCAGGCATCTTGTCCAGTATATTAACTGTGTTGCAGCTCGCTGTCTTAATAATGGCAAATATTGATTTCACATTTTGGCACAAGGCCAGCAATTTCGGAGGGGCGGAGTCGATTGCATCGCACCACGAGATTTACTGGCACTTATTTTATCGATCCCGAATGGTGAATGGCTAAGCCGACTCCCGCAGAAGTTGAACTCAGAATGAGACGACAGACAATATGCCGCCAAGCATTTTGCCCTCAGGCTAACGACATTTTCAGTTCGCTGCCTTCAACAATAACAAAAATTATTTTAAAAAATTTAAGCAATGAATTAACAAAGGAAATGAAGTAAAAAAGAAAGACCATCTCCCAAGAATGTCGTTTTGACAAAGAACACTGAATACCATAAATAAAGCGATAGCCGCATTCAAATGCCTGCATCCGTCGTTATTGAGAAAAAAGATCATGTTGAATCAGCGTTGGAAACACATTCAAGGAGAAGAATAGCCTTATGCAAAAGAAGTAAGCACACTGCCATTTATATTAAATTAGCTCTATCAGAAAAATGAATCCGTTGTTGTTTGAAGTTTGCAATGGCTTGATAAGCTCGAGTTACCATAAGAAATCCAGGATTAAACAAATAAATTTTATTATCTATGAGCAATAACGTCTTTGTTCGTTGTTCATTGTTAGAATGGACCATTTAATTTAAACACACACTCAGATATGTAAATATATATGTTTGGGTATGAGTGTGTGAATAATGAACAGATTTTTTGGAAAAACATGTGAAATGCAAAACACATCTATGTTCTCGTTTAATGTTATATATAAATGATTTTTATATTTATAGCCATCAATGCATTAACTTTTTAAAGCACATCCTGCCTCGTCTTCCGAATAAATGCACGATAATAATTATTTTGTGTTGCTCGCGCATTTTCTAAAGAATTGGAGGATAGGTATTATAATGAATGAAATCTCCAACGTAGGAATTATCATACTTATTTTTCGAATTTATAGTTTTTATGTTATATTTTGCTATTATTAAATCTATTGTTACTTTAAAAATTGATTGAGGAAGTCCTTATGAAATTTCAATTCTATGAACTAATATCTTATGAGGTCTCCTTGTTGTAGATGCATGAACAACTCACGAGAATGTATCACATTTCTTTCATTTTCATTTCGCACGATTATGGCTTAAATTAAAAATTGCACAACACAAAAGTTGTTTGATAGAAGTGATGTGACTTGCTACGTTGTAGTTACATGATGACGACTTTGTCATTTCATTGTTTGTGCGCCTTACATATACATTTTATGAGTTTCTGCTTAGATATGATACATGGTGCTTTTGTTTTATGAACATGTTATGGTATATAAATCCATTGTATGAACAACGAGTATGTAGGTCTTGTGTAAGATATTTGTGGTTAGAGTTTTATAACTGGATACATCACTTGTTGTAGGCGTTTAAATGAATTTGTCTTTCTATAAACGACCCACTAAAATTGTCAGGTACATATTTGGTAATGATGGATTTACAGGTATGATTTACGTATTTACGTATTCTGCCGTGGATGTAAATTCAAAAACTTGTCTTACAAAAGATACACAACAGACGGTGTTTGAGCAAGTACTCTACCAGCATGCTTGTAGCACCTCTTTCTGTGCGCACCAAGAGTAAGAAGAAGAAAAGAGAACACCATACGAGTGAGTAACAATAGTTACAAAGTAAAATAGGGTTAAATACATGAAATATGCGTCGAAATTCGTATTGAAATAAAAGGATAGGTAAATATGTCTAATTTTGAGCATCTGTAATAATACATATAAAACTATATAAGCAAGTTCAGCAGAGTTCATGAACATAATCCCGCAGAGAACTGACTGAGAAATTCGTCTACCTCAATTAGTGAAATAAACAATGAATTTAATAAATTTATAAGAATGTTCCCATTGCGTAAGTTTCATGCACCAGTTACTCTTGATGGCAACATACTGGCTAGGATCTGGCGGCAAATACTTTTCGAATGCAACTCAATGGTATGCTATCTGAGTAAGGAGGACACTTTTATTGCAGGGAGATAATTTTAATGCTCGGAGAACCGGGAACATATGTAGAGGCTTTGAGAAGACAGGATACATTTTAGGTTTAAGGAAACGATCCTCACAATGTAGGACTGGGACAAAAGATCACCCAAAGGAAGTTAGTAGAAAGTTTAAGACCTTTTATGACTGAAGGAATGGGGAAACGTCGTCTCGCCTGGGACAAGGAAATGTACATTGTAGTGTCAAGGGGAATGAACGTCTATTGAAAAGAAAAGAGAAGCATGCGTATTTTAGAACTAGAAAAGCGGGGTTTATAATACATGTAAAAAGAGGAGGATCTCAATATCGGATTGGACAAGGGACACTGTAGTAACTAATGACAATCGTGGGTTCGCGCACATAATTTTATAAAGCACTCATTACTGATATTGCAGTAAAACGTCATAAAATTAAGATCTTCCATGTCCTGTATTGATTTAGCTGCGTCATCATTAGGCACAGAATTATTAGTCGAAACATATTTCGTATATAGATTTATGGGGGGAAATTTTCATCGAATTCATTAAATTGTTGCAACAAATCTAACATAATAATTACTTCATGTGTAAAAACTTCAAATATTAAAGATGTTACATTTTTTCTAAAGTGTGTTTGTACTTTGGATGAATACACATGCCCTGTCTTCTAAACTGGCCAACAGATAATGTTAACGTCTGGAACACATACAATTTTCTACAAAATAACTTGGTTTCTAATAACATTCATTGTTTCTCAAGGTAAGTAGTATCACTGTGTATGTATACACACATACACACATACAGAGAGAGAGAGAGAGAGAGAGAGAGAGAGAGAGAGAGAGAGAGAGGGAGAGAGAGAGAGAGAGAGAGAGAGAGAGAGAGAGAGAGAGAGAGAGAGAGAGAGAAAGAAGCCTGCATAAATGTATTCATCCTCCTACTCGTGTGTATATTTCATGTGTATATAACAAAGACATTCATTTATAAGAAACGCCTTTATCCTTAAATTTGTAGCTGAATACATAATGGCCAAATTTGCATCAGTCTCTACAAAAAAATATTACCGTTCACATTTAAAGACGCTATTTTTACGGATTCCGCTTTTATTGACTGTTCAAGAAATCAATGTAGGCCTAATGTATGATCAATAACATCAAAACCTCATTTATGTTGATTGAAAGAGGAAAGCAAATACGTAACGAATTTTCGAAAAAGAGCAAGAAAAAAACCAGAGGTAAGCTATAAAACGTATCGTTAAAGATCATTATTGATAAATTTTGTTTTCCATCGTGACACAACTACATTCCATTTCAATTGTTGTATTAAAAAAGCCAAACGTTTCCTTGTTATATATTATAATCAAAAATATCTTACGTATTTTTGCCACAAGGGTGACAGTGTAGTTGATATTAAAATAACTGCAAAACCATGTGAGCTTCGATAAAAGTATGGAAAATTAGGATGTTAAATAACCATGCAAACATATATGTCTTGAAAGGAGACAATAAAAAGATATGCAAAAGACCTTCAACAACAATCACACAACTAAGTTTAACCTCATGTCAATGTAAAAACAAGATTTTCGTAGATATATTATACAGTCTACAGATGCATGTTTAGCGTAACTTGATTTTGAAGGGCATTCCTGAAATATCAACTTCGCAACAAATTCACTTGGGAGCAGTACGGCAAGGTCACCTTCCTTTTGAAGTGGGTCTTAAAGTAATCAGTGAAGACATGAAATATTTCATACATTCAGTATATAAATACAGATGCCAAAATAAGAAATAGTTAAAATATGCTGTCATTTGTGATAACTATATTTTCCATATGAAACAAAATTCTGCAAAAATAATGGCTAGTGACATTTTACAGATAAAATAACAAGAAAGAAGCCCTAATTAATAATATACATTTTAACGAATGAAGCACACGTTAAACTTAAGCCATTACCTCCCATAAGTCTATTAACTGGAATTTTTTTTTATGAAACTTTGATTTCACATAATAAAACAGCCTTAGAAACCCGCTGGAAGGATCAAAATAACATTTCAAAATAATATTTTAAATAGAAATAAGCGAGATAATGGGTGAAAAATTATCAAACCTCATTTGAATATCAGAGAAATATAGCTAGTAGATATAGCAAAAAGGTTAGATATGCGTAAATATTGACACGTAATTACGAAATTTGTAATTTTTAAGTGATCTCATATGAGATCACTTGTAGGTAATGAGTTAAACAGTTAAAAAGTCGAATAACAATACTAAATCTACCGAATGGACGAGAAACAGAATGTGTTTAAAAATGTTTAAAAATCCAACAGAGATGAATGTATTAAAATCCTGGCAAGAAACTAAATGATGCTTACAAATTTTCAATTAAAAAAGATTTCATTATGAACAGCAATACTTAAAAGGAATCATCGTTTAATGAAGCAAGCAAACGAGAATAATGGTATCGCCTTCGGAACTGAGTATCAGTTGTGAAAGTGTTACACTGACAGGTTTGAAATCGTTCAAGAGTTCAAATGATGCGAAAAGTTATAAGAAAGATGACTCGATGAAATGATAATGGTAATCTATTCAGAACTGAATTTAATTAGTCTGTTGGGTCCCCGTACTTACAAAATGATTCTCGCAGAGCGATGTCAGTAGGCCAGAGAAATCAAACCGGTGAGGGAGACTACATGTTGGAAGAGTTGTCAAGAGAGTGAACTATGATAGACTGAAATACTTTTTGTAGCTTTTCTCTACATCTTTTGGATTGGCTAGTGAACTTTTTGTAAAATGTATCCACACCTATAAGGAGATATCGATATTTAGCAATCTGTGTACACAATCAATTCTGTACACGCTATGTTGTTGAGCTATCATATCGGATTGATAACCAACAAAACATTATGCAGTGGCTAGATTGTATTTGATATGGTTTGCAGTCAATCAGCACTGCCAGAAATTGACTAATGCAGCGGAAAATTTTTGTTGTCAGCTGCCAGTTTCGATGCTTGTTTATCACGAGAAAGGCGAAAATACCTGAAAATTGCGGTTATTCTACAAGATTTTCGAATGATATTTCTAAAATGCATAGTATAATTATGCCAATTTTCTTCGATGACAAAGGAGATTATACTGTATGTTAAATGTTAAAATTACTTAGACCGAGATTTTCATAACGGTTGAGTCTTCTTTTTCAAAAGTACAATAGACTTTGAAGATTAACTCTTTCATTCAGGCAACGTAATCTCTGTTAGATTCGTTGCAAGGTCTGATGATTTTTATTCGCGACTGGCCAAATTTAATCCTTTCTACTACAGACACAAGAACTGAAATTTTGAGCGGCCGGGTTAATCAATTACATCGACCCCAGTGCTCATCTGGTATTTATTTCATAGTCTTCGAAATGATGAAATGCAAAATCGACCTCGAAGGTACATGAATAGGGAACGTAAAGACGGAGAAAATGCGACTAAGCATTTTGATGAGGTAACACAATTTTTTGTTTTTCGGCGTTGTTTATTAATCTTTACGATGTCATAAGTATTCATATGATAAAGCTTTGTATATGTGAGATTACGCATGAGAACGAAAATAGTTACTGAGAGCACTGGATTTGTAGATACCTTCTCAGCAGAACCGATATATTATTCATCTACCTCATCAAGTACATCATATTTAGGTTGTTGTGTCAATCTTTCATAATGTATGTTTCCATTGAAGGAGAAATTTGTAGTGTTGCAGTTTCGCAAGATGAAGTTAAAATATGTACTTGTTAGTGAAATTAGAGAGCGTGTTGAGTAACGCAATAGTTAATAAACGCTATCTTTCTTTTCAGTAACTTGAGTCATCAAAGTAGGATAGGAAAGTATCATACACAATCCTTAGGAGTTTTATGCTTGATTTGCACCCCAAACTTGCCCCATCTAAAACAAGCAAAATATGCCCTGAAACTACTGTAGTTGTTAAAGCAATTCCGTACTAACGTACGTAATAACTTGAATATCCTTATCCTGCTTATTTTAAAAAATGTTTTCAAAATTATCATATAATTTAATGTATGCACAAATTTATTTACTTCAAAGAAAATTCATTTTGTTCACAAAATTATGTGGATGTTATTAAAATAAAAGTTCCCGTTTATACTTTTTCCTGGAGTATACAATCTGTAGACCATTTCCATTTAAGTCCCATCAATAGTCAGCTATCATATTTACATTTTATCTACCCTGATACTTTTTCGCTTCTTGGAATTATTCCTTGTTTTGTTTCACTCTGAAGAAAATATGTTGAATGTTCGTAACTGCTAGTTACACAGGTCCCTTCCGAGACCGTGAATCATTTGCTTTTACTAAATTTGGCCTAACTCACTGGCAACAATCACACGATTTGACAAACTTCTCAACCGAGTAAGCTAACCCAACCCACCAAACACACATTTGGACCTTCATAATTATGAACGGTATGATTTCGTCGTTAAGCATATTCCGGGTACACAGCGGTAAAGCATGAGAGTGAGGGAGAGAGACACAAACAGAAATATGGGGAGAATATTGGACGAAACATGCAAAATTTCTGGAAACGTTAAGGGGAAAATAAGAAATTTTGAAAAATGGTTCCGAGGCTACAATTTAGAAAGTAAACACAAAAGTATCCTTATAGTCAAATTGCTCCTATGGGGTGTGAATTCAGCATCAAATTAGAAATATTTTCCTGTATTCACCCCTTCAGTTAGGAATATTGTATGTTTCTTAGAATTATATTTTTTCAGCAATATGGAGCTTGCATCTTTTGCTAGTGTTTATGCATGGTTGCAATGTTTAGCTGATCTTCCTACCGATGTTGTGTTAAGTGCCACAATGAACTAGCGACTTGGGAAGCATTCCGTTTTAACAATATCTATAAAGTAAGCCTTGCAGTTCTGATATCTCCACTTCATAGGGTCTTCGGTGAAAGCGTCTAACGCTTTGTTGGCATTCAGCCTTGCATCTATGGATATATCGATTTCACATGACTAATTCCACAGGCATGATGCACTATTCCAACATAAATATCAGCCTTAGAATTTGACTCGTGCCTATTTGTCATGTTTTACAGTAGAGTTAACGCTGAAATTCATCTTAACAGTGCCTATTGAAACGATATTTAATATTTGTACTCGAGTGGAAAGTGTTCATCTATTTCGTTTAAAATCTCAAACGAACAATTTATATTACACTTACTATGGAGTTGGAAAATTGATACAAAGGTAATTATATTTCTGTGCCTCTTGCTATTAAAGGCGTATTTCTAGGGATTAAGGTGAGTTTATTCACTGATCTCAATATAGTGGAAGGGATTATTATTACCATCTTATCGTTTAATGCTTCGTCTCTTTACTTCCTTTACGAATTAAAAAAATAATAGAGAAGAGAGGATCGTGCATTAATACAGAAGTTCTTCTAAATGGTGTTCCTAAAATGTTTAAAATAACCAATTCGTAAGTGACATCTCTGAAATGTATTTTCTAATCCTAGTTAACCTTGATCATTAACATAGTTGGAATTGTTTAGGACATCGTACCTATAAAGTTGAAAGTAAATAGGAGACTATATTCTGAAACCGTCTCTGTTTGTATACTCCAACAAAATAGCAAATGTCTATTCTGACGAATGCCCAGTTCTCATATTGTATTTAGCCGTTGGATATGAATTCCTAGACTATGTTAGTCATCTATTAAAAGCAGGGTCGTTTTATCATAGAGAAAATATCTCTAAGTAAGAATTATATAGTGCTGGTAGATCGTGTAAATTATTGGGAAAATCTTTGGATATTAATAGGTATAAGTTAACGAAACCGACTTCGATAAACCTACCCTTGCGTTTATATCGAATATCCTTGCGGATAGTAAATTGCATAAAGGATGCGTCCCTTGTGATATTGTTGTCAGTGTTCCATATTATTTCTGCAATGATTAGGCCCAGATCTAATTTAACAACATTTATAGCTGCAAGCAAAATTATACTAAAGGACTTCAATATTGATAACAAAAATGTTACGGTTCGCTAGTTTTTTGCTAATCTATCGTTAATATTTATGCTCAAAGATTAAAACTATGAGCTAAAAGTCAGTATTTATGTTACTGCAAACCTAGAATATAGCTGTAGGTAATCTTGAAATAATGTCGTTATTAAAGAGATGTTTATTGATGTTAGACTATAAATATCGTGTTGGCACTCGTTACATTCAGTTATTAAAACCTGCTACATGCACACAAACTCGAACAGTTCTGCATAAAGGAATACGTGCAAGCTGTTCCAGAAGGCATTGCTTTGCAAAGGCATATTGGAAATACAACAGTCATATAGAAAAATGATTTTTCAATTGGCGCAGTCTTTTATTATTTACACTAGGAAATAAAAGTCGCATGCTGTTTGATGTAAATCATTGAAAGCTACTTTTGATTTTGTTCATTTATTATTTTATCGAAGCATTTGGTTTCCCGATTGAGGCTGAGAGTAACTGGAAAGATAAACAATGTGTTATTTGTTGTATATTTTTATGTAACTGTTAAACTTAGCAAAAATGCTTGTCCAATAATATATAGTAGCGTGGTGATAGCCACTTCTCAAACCTAATCAAACATTTCATTATAAAGCTTCTCTTTTAACGCATTCAGTCATTGGGATTCTGTTCTGCCAAAATCACATACTGAATTCCCTTCTCATAAAGGAAGTAATCTGCTACTATAACCTGCTGCATTTATTCATATTTCGTTAGACTTCCTTAAAATGTCAGTAGCCTTTTTGGATTTGGTTGTACATAAGGGAAATTCTGCAATTGAAAGGCTTCAGTGTAACAAGATTAATCTGAATATACGTCCAGTAGAAAAAAAAACAAACATCATATCTATTTCATTTCGAATGGGATTTCTATTAGTAAACAAATATATTCACTCTCACTGGGTTCTCTTCTATAGCTTTATTGAATGAGAAAATACATCAAAGAAATCTGAAATTCTAATCTAAAAGTAATATTTATATGATTTATACCAAGATTGGCAACATTATATAAACAGTACTATGAGATCTGGCTTTGCAGCCGGGAATAGTTTGCATACGACTGGTAATATGCATTTAAGCTATAAATAATGTATACATGTTGTTTATGAAACTATAATCCCATATATAGGTGTTTAAGTGACATGCATCAAATTATATACGTGCATTAAAAATCATTAGAATAACAATTATAGCAATTATATAAAATATATACTTCATCAATCTAAAAATCCCACTACGATTTACGTAAAATTCTATTTTGATACACACCTACAATATATGTAGAGCAATGGAGTGAAGTGGCAAAATGCCTAGCGATATTTTGTCCGTCTTCAGGTTCTGAGTTCAAATTCCACTGAGGTTGTCTTTGCTTTTCATCCTTTCGGGGTCGATAATATAAGTTCCAGTGAAACACTAGGGTCTATGTAATCGACTAGTCCAATCCTCCAAAATTTCAGGTTATTATTTATTATTATTATTATTGTTATTTTTATTATTATTATTGTTCAGTAGTTTTATTTTTATAACGTGCTTTCACTTCACTACCGAGCGCAGCTCTGTGCGCCTTGGGTATGTGCTGTGGTTTGCTGTGGTGCTCTTATGTTAACTGTATTGAAAGTCTTTTGCGTAGAATGTGTGCAGTACCCAGTAGTGCAATTGTCTGTATGTTATATATATATTTGTAAGTCCTGGTGTTTTTGTTATGTATTTGTCTAAATATTTTTTTATTATAGCTAAGGTACCTACTATAATAGGAATTGTTTCTGTTTTTAGACTCCACATTCGAGTTATCTCTATTTCCAGGTCTTTGTATTTTGAAAGTTTTTCCATTTCTTTTAGAGAAACGTTGTCATCTGCTGGTATTGATACATCAATTAGAAAGCATTTTTTTTTCTTCGTGATCCTTGACAACTATATCTGGTCTATTTGCCTTACTTTCTCTATCTGTGTGTATTTGCATATCCCAGAGTATGGTTGCTTTCTCGTTTTCTGTGACCTTTTCTGGCGTGTGTTTATACCATCTTTTTTCTGTTGTTATTCCATAGGGTTGGCATAGCTTCCAGTGTATATAGGTCCCAGCTCTGTCGTGTCTGTAAATATATTCCTTCTTAGCCAGGACTGGGCAGCCAGAGATAATATGATTTATTGTTTCTTGTCCATCTGCACATATTCTACAGTTACTTGTTATATTTCTTTTCATTATGTGTTTTTGGTAATTTCTGGTGTGGATGCTCTGGTCTTGTGCAGCAATTAAAAATCCTTCAGTCTCTGCTTTGAGTCCTGAGCTTCTCAGCCATTGCTGGGATTTTTCTCTGTCTATGCTGGGATTTTTCTCTGCCTATGCTGGGATTTTTCTCTGTCTATGCTGGGATTTTTCTCTGCCTATGCTGGGATTTTTCTCTGTCTATGCTGGGATTTTTCTCTGTCTAATGCTGGGATTTTTCTCTGTCTATGCTGGGATTTTTCTCTGTCTATGCTGGGATTTTTCTCTGTCTAATGCTGGGATTTTTCTCTGTCTATGCTGGGATTTTTCTCTGTCTATTACTGGGATTTTTCTCTGTTTATGCTGGGATTTTTCTCTGTCTATGCTGGGATTTTTCTCTGTCTATGCTGGGATTTTTCACTGTCTAATGCTGGCATTTTTCTCTGTCTATGCTGGGATTTTTCTCTGTCTATGCTGGGATTTTTCTCTGTCTATGCTGGGATTTTTCTCTGTTTATGCTGGGATTTTTCTCTGTCTAATGCTGGGATTTTTCTCTGTCTATGCTGGGATTTTTCTCTGTCTATTACTGGGATTTTTCTCTGTCTATGCTGGGATTTTTCTCTGTCTATGCTGGGATTTTTCTCTGTCTATTATTATTGTTATTGATATTGTTATTATAATTATCATTATTATTATTATTAGTATTATTATTATTATTATTATTATTATTATTATTATTAATATTATTATTATTATTATTATCATTATTATTATTATCATTATTATTCAGTAGTTTTATTTTTATAACGTGCTTTCACTTCACTACTGAGCGCAGCTCTGTGTGCCTTGGGTATCTGCTGTGGTTTGCTGTGATGCTCTTATGGTTACTGTATTGAAAGTGTTTTGCGTAGGATATGTGCAGTGCACAGTACTGCAATTTTCTGTATGTTATATATATTTGTAAGTCCTGGTGTTTTTGTTATGTATTTGTCTGAATATTTT
>NC_142937.1:10918041-10948041 GCF_046866305.1 Octopus bimaculoides | reverse complement strand
ATATTCCAGCGCGATTAGAATGCATTGCTAAAGTACTTACATGAATTTCTCTGAAATCCAAGTACTCGGAAGGGGAATATTCTACGTGGTATTTCCCCATGTGTCCTGATTTTGAGGAAGAAACATAAGGTTAAGCGTTGTGGACCATTTATCACACATATATACACACAAAAGAAATTGTGACTGTAGTGTAAGCTGTTTTAGTCTGCTTATAGAGCTGTCAACTTGAAAATCGCATGAATGTCTGAAATTTCAAGGCTTTCACCTAAATGTTATTTCCAAGAAATCATTCGTCGTTCGACAGATATTCTCAATATAAATTCCTGTTTCAAATTGTTGTAACGATTGCCAATGGATGGAAACCGAAAAGAAAAATGTGACATGCAAATTGACATTCTCACTTTTACCGATGAGATGGTTTCCTAAAGTTTTCGATAATTTTGTCTCATAAAAGACTGCGTGTTCTTGCATTTGGAGAAGTGTTCTTGTAGAATGTAATACTGCCTACATTTAGAAAGCCGTGTAATGTTTGTGATGATTTGATATTCCCGAAAGATTTTCGTACCGATCTCCTATCTAACAATCTATCTGAAAAATGTGCTTTGGAAGGAAACAAAATTCTTTGAAATAGAATGTATCTATTATATATGTGTCAAAAGTAGGATTTTATTTTATATATCGCTTCAAATTGGTTGTAATTATATTCCATTTTATAATTAACCTCAACTTTCAATTTCTTATTTGTCTCGTGTACTCATATTAATCGTTTCGCACAAAATAAATCTTTGGTTATATTTCTAAAATATCTATACCTATGATAGTTTCAGATGTTACCTTGCATTTGTAGTACGCGAGTAATTAGAACGAGACCTTACTTATACCGTTATTAAAAAACGCTCAAGAATGAAATTCCTGGAAATTACAAATAATTAAAGTGCATTAAAATTTTGTATTTCTTTATGTTAAGCATATATAGAAATATTTCCATATTTTAGGATGCAGAGCAATTTTAGCAATTCTAACGTAATATAGTGCCGTCTGGCTTTTACTATTCAGAAGATTTGTTTTGTTTATATTTGACGTGGTTAATCGTATTGCATATCTTAGGTTTACAGCAATATATAGAAAGTCTGAAGTAAAGATAGTAGACCATAGTAAATGAGATCATATGTTTCCACGACCTTTCCCTCTTCCCAACAGTAAATTAGATTTGTATTTGTAAGGCTTGCAACACCGTACAACCCAATAATTTGATTTAAACTCAATAATTACATAAATTATCAGATGGGCATATCCAACCCTAACACAAAATATTGGATATATGTACGTTTTTATTCGTATATTCGCACATGAATAAGGAATATACTTAAATAAGTGAATATATATATATGTAAATAACTTTGCCCTCTTTCTCTCTCGCTTTCTCTCTCTCGCTCCCTCTCTCTCTCTCTCTCTCTGTTTGCCTGTCTATCCACCTATCTATCTCTCTGTTTGCCTATCTATCTATCTATCTATCTATCTATCTATCTATCTATCTATCTATCTATCTATCTATCTATCTCTTCTATCTATCTGCATCTTTATCACATAATATATATAGTTATGGTATAGTCTGTTAGGAATATAGTAGATTACAGTATAAGGCTTGTCCAACTTCAGATTTCAACCTGTGCTATCCAGTAGTAGTATTATACGTACTTCCAGATTTGCATTTGGACATCCGTCCTATGTGAATATATAATTTACGAAATTGGTGTCAACACGAAGGGGTATTGTATATGTGCGTGTGTGTGTTTGTGCGTTTGTGTGTGTTCGCCTGTTTGTCTGTGTAGATACGTGTATGCGTGCGCGTGCAAAATCTAGTTATAAGAAATAGTTTCGTGCATTCTAAGGGAAGAATTTACTTCGTACAATGTGAATAATCAGAGATCAAAGCAGAAACGAAGAACGTAAGGGTGAGATTAATAATCGAATGATAGATTCAAATAATACAAATATATATATTTCAAATGCCATCACGCTTCACATTGAAATATATACATAGTACATTTTATAGCTCCTTAAGCTAATATAGTGTTCTTATTATCAAACATTCGTTAATGTACATGTGCGCGGGCTGCATTTTTAGTAGCACTTCAAATACTGTCATATTGTTATCTTGCTGTTTATATGCATGACAAAGAAACTGATGGTGTAACGAAACAGTTTAAATACCAACAGCATAAATACTCCTGATTTTCGTTGCAAAATATTTTACAAAAGTAATTCATGCACTTTTGGAAAGACTTGTAAATGTCAGAAATTGCTGCTTTCTGAATCAAGATCTGCTTTGTTGGGTTAAGATAACTAACTACTGACAATTTTCCTAAAGTACGCCATCTTCTTTTATTCTTGTACGATGTGATTTTTTTCAATATCCTATGTGAAAGAGGCATTTTAAGTTAAACCTTCTCATAAGTTTCATATATATTGAGATACAGAAGTGGTATAATGGCTTTTATTTCTGAATCTCAACTTTATTTCCGTTTGTTTTTCATCTTATACCTGTTTTCCGTGATACTATTCTAATTTGTTTTTGTTCTCTCAGCAGGTGTTTTACTTCATTTTTTAAAAACCATATTAGAGGTGGGGTGGGGGCAAGATTTTTGGAATTGTGATTTCAGTATAATTCTGTACAAGCACGCTGGCAATTACAGGAAGAAAATAACTGTGTGTGTATCATATTCTGTGATGTGAAGTCTTAGACATGTTAACTGATATCGCTCCTTTTAAAACCTTGTGCTATTTCTGTGTGATGACTATATCAGTGGGTCCATTTTGGAAAAAAATTGTTGGAACATATACTTTATTGCTCATTGTACTACTTTGTAGATTACATTCTTTACGGAGACTTTTGTTGCTGAAAAAAATTGACGGTGTTGAAAATGTGTCCGTCAACAGATAAGTTAGGAAAGTTTCTACTTATGTCTACCACAGAGATTTTTGTAAAGACTAGAGGAATTTCTCTTCCCTTTCTTTTCCTTTCCCCTCATCGTAGTCTTCCCTTGCAGTCAGTTCTCGTGTAATGCATAGGAAGTTACCAAATCATAAATTGGTACTAATGATCATAATGAAGAATATGGTTTTGAAATTCTTCTCACTATTGACGAGATATTTCTCTCGCGATACATACATATCACCAGATTAGTGCCGCTTCTAATGCTTCAGTTATCTAATGATACCTGCAGGAAAGAAAGAGAGAGAGAAAGAGAGAGAGAAAGAAACAGATGTAGAAACAAATTCCTATATCAATCCCGGAGTTGTAGAGGTAGGAGAGCAGGCAACATTAATATTGTAGCTATTTTTGTACGTTGAATGGTAAGGTATGTCAGTAGCATTTCGATTCGTTTGTCTTATTCATTAGTTTTATTGTTATATTTTCTATTACACATATTTTTGAGACATTGAAATCCGATCGTAGGATGTCGTAGCTAATTTAATATATTCTAATGTCAGTTAACGAACGATCTAGAGCCTTGAAATGACTCGAGATTATCTCCATAGTTTCCCAGAGTAATATAGGTGAGTAAAAGTCTCCTAATTGAAGTGAACGAAAGCAAATAGATGCTAAGATTTGAAACACACAAAAATAATTTTTCGGATGAGTTGAGCCCCAAATACTTCAGCACATTGCAAAATAGAATACCATGTATGTCAGCATCCCTAAAAGGTAGTCATGTAACTCAATTGTGATGTATTAATAAAAGTTTGGTAGGAATGCGTTAATTTAAGAGTGGAATTTCATTAAACATCACAAGTAATGGGTACCAAGTTGTTCACATCAAACGCAAATCTACTAAGGGATTATGATATATTATATTCTAAGCTATATATTTCATTAACAACATATAAGAGAATATTAAGTTTGAACTAGATATGAATATTTAAGTTTATGCAAATACATATGCTGGGATAAAACAGCATCATCTGAAATATTCTCTAGATTATAGTAAACTTTAACTAGATCCCAACATTAATGCCACAGCCATGCATTAAATTATATTTACTTCTACCTCGATAATGGAAAGAAAAGAAATCGTTCTATTATTCTACTATGCCTTCAAAGGATTCCGAAACACTAATGACGTAGTAATATTGTATAAAATATTGTATAAAAAAATAATTAAAATCAGCATAAACGTAAAATAAGATTTCCTCGTTAAAATTACTATCAACTGTAAATTTTCGGCATTATTATTTGTATGAGAAATTAATGGGCTGTAAATGTTGTTTCCACAAAATTAAACTGTAAAATGTATTATTTTACGTGACACAATGTAAAACTATACGGTGTAGGAAATGGGTGACGGTAATTTTATATGATCAAAACAGAAGTTTTTCACGCAATATGCTGACCTCCACCATTTAGCAACCACTATCTGCAACTATTAGTCTGCTGGTATAATATTATGATGGATAATGGCCACTCACTAGTAACTGTTTGAGTCGATTGTTCATACACTTCCGTTTCAATGATACTACTATATTGCTTGTGTAGAACTATCTAAGGAAGATATATTTATTTATTGTAAGCAAGCATTCTAGTTATTGCTTATTTTCAGATCTTGGATCAAGAGGCCTACGTTCAAAGTCATGTGAAACAAGAAATTCCGTCGTATTATAGAGTTCAGCTAGAACTACATTATAAATGCTATTTTGACTTTTTGCGATATGTTGTAATTTAATTGAAATTAGGCTGATATATTGCATCTTCACGTAGAGTAACCCTTGTTAGTTCATCATATGCTAATAATAATTGGTGAATATTTCAGAAGTTCCATTTATGCGTGCTAATATCCTTCCATGTTATTAACTTAATGATATACTTCCGTAAGCTGACATGCTCTATACACATCCCGATAAGAAACCGTGCAACTGGGAAATTACAGCCCAATGGATTAAATGTTTGGCAGGTATGTAAGAGAATATAAACTTTAGCATATATGCGTGTGTGCACGTTTGTATATGTATGTGTGTACAAGAAGAATGTGCGAATAAATCATTAAACTAATAATTTATGGACTTGTCAATGATTCATTAAATCTCTAGGTGGTATAATTATTTTCATATCCTCTTAATTTACATGTATATTGGAAATAGATACCCGATTATCTGGAATCGCAATATATTCATCCAATTAAACAGAAGCTAAATCCTAACCTCTCAGATCGACGATACATTTCTTTACTTTAGCATAAGCCTATCGTGGTATCGATAATTGCCGGAAAAATTCGACGTAGATATCAGTCGCTGATTAAGAAATCCTTTTAAGTTTGGGTGTCATTGTTAAATCGAAGATAAAACATTTTGTTTTATTATGTCTGATTTAGCTGGTACAACAGTAATTATATGACGGGCATTCGAAAGCATGATTTAGCTAATTGGCATTTCCTTAATCTTGATCCCATTACTAAATATTTACATTTTTTAAAAATATATGTATCGAGCTATTTAGCTACATACTTGTATATGTACATATGTAGGTATGTATGGATTTGGCATGAGTATGACATTAAAGTCCATCCCGTGGTGAGGCTCCAGCACCAGAGATCTGGAGTTGTAGGCAGCTTAAAGTCAAGTCAACCCCTAATTACCATTACTCCCAAGTCTGTTCTGACCCGAAACAATAGCACCTGCAGGGTCCCATCTTTGGGTTAAACACATTTTCCAGCCATGGGAAAGACTCGATCATAAAGCATAACATCAAAAGAATACCAGTCATCAATTAAATGCTTGTCACTGGAACCTATTATGGTCACCAAGAGAGTAGCAAGGGTGTTTTATAAGCTTATGTCACTTAAATCCAATGACCTGTATATGTCTCACGACCATGTGAAACGGCTATCATTTGACAAGATATCGAAGTCGGCTAGGTACATTACTACAGAAATAACCTACGATATTAAAATCTGAGTATAAACTGTCTTCCTTTATAAGAGCGTCCATTTGGCATTTTCACCCCTTTAAAATGAAGAAATATGCACCATAAAACAACACTGTTGAAGACTGTGTCCTGTAAGCCGCGAGGCAATGAATGAAGCAGAACAAATCAGCAATGAATATATACTAGGATTTCAAACGAGTATGGATGATATCGCCGGTGATGGAAAGTAAAGATATAGACAATGATTGTTTGGAAGCAGTTCTTAAGGGAAAACGTTTGAGAGTATATGTTATTGGAAAGAAGTATACACATACAGTTACATGCATACACAGACATATGTATAAGCGTAATATTTTAACGATACTGCTATTAACAGTAACTTCGAAGCTCCGACTTACTTACCTTTCATCAGCCTGCTCACTCTTCATCGGAACTCCGAGGTCACTATCAACAATATCCGTGTTAAAGAATGATAAATATGTATTCTACAAACAGTATTGAATAATTATTCAGTTTAATGCAAAATTCGTTATAACTCGACATAAACCTTTAATACTCGTGTATGTATGTGGGGATGCGTGTGCGATTGTGTTCGAATATGTTCATATTTATTTCCCTTCGTCTCCACTCTTCCTTTTTCTCGCCTCCCTATATGCAACCTTATGACTGAGAGCGAAAAAGAAGGAACAACTGAAAGAAAGAAGGCTAAGAAGAAAAACAAATACAACAAACATGTAACATGATATTTGACTTCAACTACAGTGAATGAAAGCTACAAAGAAGACCAAGTAATCTGATAACATTGAGTTAAAATGCCCAGGTTCATTGCTGCTATCTACTCTCTCTAATTCATCCTGAATTTATTATGGCAATGTATTTATATGTTCTGGCTTAGAATCCTCAGTACTTATATTTTGTGTTTATATTTAGGAATGGACTTCATTTCACTTCCACCAAAGTATATAACTATTGAGGTCTATTAAGAATTCGATATATTACTAATGGGTAGTTAGCAATATAAAATTAGTGCTTCACGTGCTTAATATAAGGAAGCGGAGGCTCAATAAATACTTGCATTGTGGATAACTCTCTCAATCTCTCTCTTCATAAAGTGCGTCTATTAAACAAGTGAGTGTCAGAAGAAATTTAATGAAGGTCAATAAATATGCGAACGTCAAGTCTGTGAGCAATAGATGGCAGGATCTAGAAGGTTTTTAAGGTTTGTGTAACTTTTGATATATATTGACAAATTCTTTATTGCCCTGGACAAATTTCTATGCGGTATTTAGTTAGATATACTTTAAAAGTCAGCCTTACCATCGATGCAATTATGTAACAATCAAAAACAATGCAGTCTTTCTGAATATTGAAGGAATACCTTTTCAAATAGTCTGTTGTCTAGTTTCATGATTGTAATCTGAAGAAATTTAAAAACACATTCTCGCACGTCAATGCACGATGTACTACTGGCTTCCAAGAGAAACTTGTGTGACTATGTAGAAGTTCCCTCAACGCCGTTGAAAGTTGCCTGGTAAATTGTAAAACTCAAATAGAATAAGTATGGAATAAATATTTCCCTTCCTGTTGTCCGTGTAGCGAGATTTACGTATTGCTATGTATGTGTATACATATGTACGTGTATTCATAGGAATAAGTGGTGCGAAGTTAGTTCTCATTATATTCAGTTGAGCAGATGATATGGCAGGAATCCTAGATAGGTGATGTTTTATTCTACCGAGGATTCGATCAGCCTTCTTAGAAAAGATACTAAAATGTTGTTGATAGCGATGACAATGATGTTGATATAAGAGAATAACTGCTGATATCATTTACAGAAAATCAAATTCGACTTGGTTGTGTTGGAGTGGAACTAGTAAGAAATAAGATGTAATGTAGATGCTATAAATAGTTTTAAGTAGAGGGCAAACTTCGGGGTCAGGATATTTAGACGAACAGAGGTCACCGGTATAATATCTAAATCAATCGAAGACATATTACGGCGATACCCCGGCATCAGAAAAAAAAAAGAGAAAAACGATCACCATTACAAGCTTACTGCCGATAGCATTACTAACATCGCCGTCATTACTAACATTATCATCGATAAAAGCAATAACAAAAACATAATCATCAACGTGAACATCAACAGAAGTCGGTTTAGGAATATTTTCGTATACAGTCGTAGGTTAAGCTTATCAGGAATATTTTCTCCCCCACTCTCTCTGTGTCCCTTTTCCTCAAGGCCATTCTTTCTTTCTTTTTCCTTCCTTCCTTTCTTTCTCTTCTTTCGTTTGTCTATTCTTTTATTCCCTCTCCCCTTCTCTCACCGATTCACATCTTTTTCTTTTTCCAACATTTCTCCTTCTTCCGAAATCTCTTTCTTTTTTTTTTTTAAAGCAAATTTTAGACTTCTATCTCACTATCATGTTTTATTACATCGTCTAATAAAATTTCTCAAATATTATATCATAAAGACTTGCTATATCCTGCAGTAATTTTATATCTTCTACAGTATCTATATCCTTTTGAAATGCTGTAAGCTTATAGGTATTTTATGTCTCTTGGAACTGAAAGCATCCAGTTAAATTTCTAACTAGAAATGATAATTCTCAAAAAAAATTCTGACAAAAGCTTTCAGGAAAATACTTGATTATACCAAAACATACCAACGCAATATTTAATATTTTCCTATAAAGACATTACTCTTTTCAGAAATGCAATAATGCATTTATATACAGTAATATAATTTGAATTCTTTTATTCAAACAGTTTGTTCAGTAAGGCTTGCCTCAGAATTTTTACAAAATGAAAGTTTATTGATAGTTAAATAACGGTTTCTAGCGGTATATTCACTTTAATTATATCATGTATATAATTTTTAAAATGGGACCATAAAGGATGAGATGTAGATGGAAGAATCGACAAAGTTGATCAAATGGCTTACAGAAATGATTTCAAATAATGCTGAATTAGACGTCATATTTCATTCTTCCGTGATCCATAATAATGCAAAAATAGTTCTGTGGCAAATAACAAATAAAATAACCCCTTCTAATATTGGTTTCAAATGTTAGCACAAGTCCAGCAAGATCATAGTAGTAGGTAAGTCGATTACATCATCCCTAGTGATTAACTAGTTCTTATTTTATCGGTTCCGTAAGTAGGAAAGGTAAAGCCGACCTCAGCAGAATTTGAATCCAGAACTTGAAGACGGACGAAATACCGTAAAGCATTTTGTCCGGCCTGCTAACTAATCTTCAATACGCCATCTTAAAACTCTCTAATACTAGCATCATAGAATAATATTCTGTTCGAAATATTTATACTGTTTTATAATTTCTTACATACTATTCAGTTGTGGGACTTCACTTGCATGAAGAAGATTGAAAAAATTGAAATCGGTAAGTATCGCATTGAACTTTGGTACTTCTCACCTCATCCCCAGGAACTCACTCAGCAACCCATTGTCTATATCTGTAAGTATTCTCTTAAATATGTTAAAAGCAGTAAATGTCTTCAACGACATCTATCTAAGTGCTTATTGTGACACCCACCTGGCAATGAGATTTATCGCAAGAACCACGTTTCTTTCTTTTTTGTAAATTGATGGTCGTAGAAACAAGATTTATGTACAGCATCTCTGTCTGCTACCTAAACTGTTTCTCGATCACAAGTTATTAATTGAGTTCGTTTACGAGCTTTCTAAATTTGAAGGCAAGACTTGCTCTCCTCAAAAACCGCTTTCGGATCTGGGTTTACTTTCGTATCACAGCTACTGGTCATGAACCATTCTCGATATTTTGATAAACTTAAAACCAAATGAAGCTGGTGACGATGAGTCTTGAATACGGGAAGCAAGCAATCAATGAAGGTTAAATTATTCTAAATATATAGGTTGTTGAAATGTAAAATAAAAATGTTTGTAATACGTAAATGTTCACTGATGATATAAATGAAAAACATAATTGAAAGCACAATATTATAGTCTCTATTCAAAGGAAAACTAAATACTATATTGTATAGATTTAAATTTAACCGCAACTTACTATAGCAAATGCTACAGTAGCGTTTCCAATGCAGGCTTTAGTGCTTCACGAGTGGTTTATAGAAGTTCTATAAGAAATAGTTACGGATAGGTTTAAGATACGCATTTTGAATATTTTTTAGTTTAATTTTCTGCCTACGATTTCATTATAAATACGTGTCATAGTCAACATACCAGTATCTGAGAAGTAAGGAGATCCAGGACAAAAGCGAACTTGTAATGGTTGATGGGGGATAATTTATTCCAAACAATATTTTGGTTTAGCACGATTTCCGTAACCCCTCTCCGTGGAATATTTAGCCCCAAATTTGTATCTGAGGCTCTTCTGGGACTTGGAATGTGCGATAATTCACAAGCCATATACACATGGGTGATATAGTAACATTACACTTTCTATTTAATTAATACTCTTATCACGGTTCTGCTAAATTAACCAGAGGCATAAATGCATTTGCCTCAAATTTCATCAATATTTAGAGAAAATATCACAATTGAATACTACTAGATAAAGCAATGCAGCCCCTACTATCCTATGAAGACTTGTAGTAATAGCTGATGTTGAGGGTTACAGACAAAGTATGAAATGTATTCACACTTCTTCAAAATACGTAGTTATGTTCAAGAACTTAGTATATACAGGTAGGTAATTAGTTTTACGCGTCAATTTCTATCGTTCGGTTGATAGTACAAATATTCCGTAATATTATAAAACCTCCATTCACGCAGGAAAGTTAGAAACAACTTTCATAATTGTGGCTACATCCACCCGATGTATGACACACGCCCAACAAGAGATAAAACATGCAAAATTCATATATATAGTTTCTCGAGAATTTGCCATAGGCGAACCTCGAATTTAACTCTGTAGACAAACTACAGATTCTTTCACTTCAACTAGAAATTTATTGGAGCATTTTTGTAGATGTCTTTGGCCAACGCCAGCACTACTATGCTACCAGTGGTGGAATATTATATCTGGATGACTGTACTATCTATGTATATCTAAATACTAGGTGCCTATAATATTATTGAAATTCTTATTTCTGTATCATGTATCGCATATGTTTATTGCATATCTGATTTAATATGGTCAGGAGGGCTGACAAGTATTATGTGTTGCGACCATAAAACGGAGTTATTTTTGATTGATTGGGTTGGAAAAGCGATATGGATTGTGTTACGGTCTAACGATTCAAATTTACGTTGGCTGAGCATAACCAAATGCTGGTCGTCAGTCTTTTTTTTCTCTGATTAAGCTATTACATTGTTATGAAATATCAATATGGTGACTGATATGAATGTGTCATGCTGGGAAAATCAGAAACAAGTATGAGCAAACTCTGAAACATATCTAGCAATCCTTATGAAAAACCAACCTCCTACCAAATGAGAAAATATGTTCAAAGCATTAGAAATTGAATGTTTATTATTTAACTCAGCAGATGGCATCATATCTATGCAGTCAAACGTCAGCACAATCAAACGGTTTAAGTATGCAGGAATCCAAACTGAATGACGCAGATGTTTTTGGGATTGCTAAGTTATTTCGCACTGTTCACTCATTCAAAGTCTGACAACACAAAAGAAATTTCATCAACAGATAAAAGCTCATAGCAAATTGTTGTAGTAGGGGGACTTATATAGAGAGTACATTCAATGAATTAAAAAAAAAGGCAACAAAACTAATTTTTACACTAATAATTCTCGCGCATTTCGATAATAATATAGTAATCGATACCTGTCCAATTTATCTAGGTTCAACTTTATTAAGAACTAAAAGCAAAAGTAGAACGAATATCGTTTTATAGTGTAGAATATATAAAAGGGCAGTTATGAAAACTACGTCGAAATAGAATAGTATGCGACAAATTCTATATCAATTTTTAGAATGTAATTATGATCTGATGATAGAAGTATTTTTGCTTCTAATCTGTCGCAGTAAAGGGGAGATATCACTTAGAAACTTTGAAGGAAGTTTGATAATCCTACCTTACATATTCCAGTCAGTATATTAAGAAGGAACTGAAACTAATAACTGCTGAATTTACGGAATATTGTAAGCAGATTTTTGACACAATGTTCATAACAATTTCGTATATTTTATAATGGGAAATAATGCTCTGAAATCACTGTGTCTCTTTTGAATCAAAACAGCCTCCAAAATTAGAGATAAAAGCCAGAGGAAAACACAAAAATTGTTATCACAAAAATGGTAAGAATAATATTTTAAAAGTTTCGAATGAATCAAAGCAAAACTTTTGGGCGCATGAAATATTATGATATAAACAGGCTGAAGGGTAAAAGAGAGGGATGGAGAGAGGGAGAGAGAGTGAGAGAGAGAGAGAGGGAGAGAGAGAGGGAGATAGAGGGAGAGAGAGGGAGAGAGAGGGGGGAGAGAGGGGGAGAGAGAGGGGGAGAGGGAGGGAGAGAGAGGGGGAGAGAAGGAGAGGGGGAAGAGAGAGGTGGACATGTAGGCGCAGGCGTGGTTGTGTGGTAAGAAGTTCGATTCCCAACAAAATCGTTCGTGGTTCCTGGCACCTTGGTCAAGTGACGTAGACGCAATAGGAAAGATGCCCGTCGTATACGTATGTGTGTGTATATATATATATGTGTGCATGTGTGTATGCGTGTGTGTGTCTACTTGTTCACCCCCCCCACCCCGGTTACGAAAGCGTAATTGGCGGTTCGTCAAAAGAACCAATAGAATAATTCACAAGCCGTAAAAAATAAGTACCGTAGTGGATTCCCTCGACTAAAATTCTTCAAAGGAGTGTCCCAGCATGACGGCAGCCTAATGGTTGCAACAACTAAAACAGGAAAAATAAAACACTGCCAATAAATAAGAGTAAAATGGAAAGAGAGATAGGGAAAGAGAAAGGGAGAGAGGGAGAGAGAGCGACTGACAAACAGACAGACAGAGAAACAGAGGGACAGATTGGTTACAAATAAAAACCATTTACAAAATGGAAATCATACTCAATAGTTAGCCAATATATTGAATAAATATTGAACTCATATTTGTGACGTATAGTATAAATTCTCTTTTAAAACCCACATACGGTCAGCAAAATATCATCGAAATGGCAAAACGCCCTATTGTTGTTGGTTTGTTCTTAGGCAAATCCGTTTTGAGAAAACTTATGTAGGAACATCTAAACATCCAATGTTTTAGTCCTTGTCTAAGATTAGGGATGTATTTTTGTGTATCTATGAGTACATGCCCGTCATGATTTTTTTTGGTTTATGATCTTTCATTCAATTTGTGACAGTATCTAAAAGATCGAAAAACTATGCAGCTACTTATACATGTGATGGACTATCGACAGAAAAATAAAACTTAATGATATTAGTTCATACCAGTATCAGGTATTTGTATCATAGAACACTATCGCAAAACAATAAAACATGTAATCTTTTGTTCCTCAAAATGTCATATGCCTTTCATTCTTGACCTAGACCATAATGCTCAAATAACAAAGATTTGTTTTAATTTTAGAAAGAAAATACGTGGGTATCATTTATCATAAGATAGGTTTGGTATTGGCATAGACAAGGATATATGCTAAAGAAGTTTGATGTTTAAGTGCATGGTCGTGAAGTCGATGTCACTGCAAAGTAACTGGGCATATGCTTTCAACCGTAATTTCCGTCCAAAATATGAAGCGTAGCATTTAATAAATGAAGGTTAATTGCAAAGCCTGTCCCTGTAATTGGTTACTTGGAATAAGCCGTCCCTGCTACTTAATGTGATCATGTGAAACGTGAACGTCTTTAGTGGAGTCAAATGTTTAGTAAGTAACAGGTTAAGGTCTGAGGATAACTTTGATTCTTCTACCAACCAGAATCTGATTTCGTAAGAATCTTACAGGTGCAGCTCATCTCGCACTACTTTGATTAGAAATGGTACCCAGATATACCAGTCGGTATGATCCTATAATACTATGCTTAAATGTTAGAATAGATGGCTATGGGTGGAGGGCCTTCCACATATGTCCACTTGATAAGGATGATCAGGAACGAAAAATATCAACGCATTTCTCTGACAAGCGAGTTTCTACCTAATCACTTGACCTACAAGAAATAGCTACAAATCTGTTTTGAGTCTTCTGAAAAGGAGTAAACGAAATGCATATTACAGTCTGACACAACCCTAAATATACGGTTTAGTCAGGGTGAGAATATTGAGAATTTTTCTATGATGGCTGAGGTTAAACGAGATAATAACAACAAAAATAACATCTTAGACAAATACTGTAGCCGGTAACATAAAAGATGCACTGCATTTGTGATCGTGACAAGTTATTATGGCAACCTTGCAAGTAAGAAAAACGGCAATAAAAGTAGTTTGAAAGAAAAGTTCCATCATTATTGTAAGAAATCGAATTTAATACGAGGTAATTATGTATTCATCAAATACCATAAAAACAATACTGCAGCATTAACCCTCAAAGCTGCTCTCCTACTTTTCATACAAATATACACAAAGTTCACTAATGAGAAATCTAGTAAAGGCCTCTTAAAGGTTGAATAAGTTTGCCGAATGTTGTATGTAGATTTCAAATCAGGTTCTAAAACCTTGCTACTATCTTTGATATCAAATTTTGTGAAGACTCTAATGAATCACTGAGAGCACTATTTGATAAAATAGAATCTCTTTAAGCATTCTCATAAGTTATCACCTTAAATCACTTGACCAAATAAAACTACTACTGTAATCTAAGTGTGTGTTTTTATATGATATTGTGCTCAAGATGAAACGTTTGGGAATATTGATTATATAATTTCAAGGTCAAGAATGCCAATCTAAGTTTGGTAATGTCAGGGGAAATTTCCGAGAAGTAAATATTTGCAATTATGGTTTTAGAATTATTCTTTTATAAAAAGAGATTTATTTATCTAAATGTCAATGTTAGAACAATCTATTATGAAAATGAAGAATTCGTGTGACATGACATCTCTAAAAAATATATTTTAGATAAAATATAAAGCAGTAAATTGGCGAACAGGCCAAATATTCAGCAAAACCAGTCCAAAACATTAAATTGAGCAGATTAATTCGACCAACTGAGAATGCTATAAAACATGTTTGTTACACTTAAGTCTTGTAGTCATTATGTGCGTGTGTGTGTGTGTGCGTGTGTGTGTGTGTGTGTGTGTGTGTGTGAGCATAACTCTGGATATTAATCACTCTCCATCGAGTTTTCTAACATCTATTCCATTTGTGCTTACTGGTGTGGATGATAATTTTAAACATCAATATTTCGAGAGATCTGAGATCGGTGATTGTTCGAACATAGTAAATCTAATGTCTTGTCTATTTCATATTCCAAATTCTCTAATCTCTCTTTACTATTTTACTGTTTTACTTGTTTCAGTCATTTGACTGTGGCCATGCTGGAGCACCGCCTTTAGTCGAGCAAATCGACGCCAGGACTTATTCTTTGGATTCCTAGTACTTATTCTATCGGGTTCTTTTGCCGAACCGCTAAGTTACGTGGACATAAACACACCAGCATCGGTTGTCAAGCGATGTTGGGGGGACAAACACAGACACATAAAGATATACACACACATACATATATATAGATATATATATATACGATGGGCTTCTTTCAGTTTCGGTGTACCAAATCCACTCACAAGGCTTTGGTCGGGCCAAGGCTATAGTAGAAGACACTTGCCCAAGGTGCCACGCAGTGGGAATGAACCCGGAACCATGTTGTTGGTAAGCAAGCTACTTACCACACAGCCATTCTTATATTCAGCCTTAGAATAGTGGCTCTTCCTTCACAATACGTCATCCATCTATAGGCTTTGGACTAAGAATACAAAGTGCCGGAATAAGTGTCGCATAACACCTCTTCCGACTATTTAACCATCCGGCCTCCTTGCTGTGTTACGTTTATTATAAGGAAAACTTTATAATAATTTCTACTATAGGCACAAGGCCTGAAATTTGGGAGTAGGGGTTAAGTTGATTATATCAACCATCGACTCGAAAGGATAAAAGGCAAAGTCGACCTCGGCGGAATTTGAACTCAGAACGTAGCGACGGGCGAAATACCGCTAAACACTCCGTCAAACGTGCTAACATTTCTGCCAGCTCGCTGCCTTAAGTAAACTTCATAAGAAAACTATTCCCGATTAAAATCCTGTTCTCTTTACTACTGTCAATTATATAATGCTGTAAAGTCCCATGTTATAAAATCTAGTCCACTTGTAACAAACCATCCAAGTAATATAGTTACATTAACCGAAAGTTATATAATTATTTCCTATCTCTGTTTGTGGTTGAATTTCATCTCTAATTACACATTTAATAAGATGTAGCAGCAGTATTGATTGATAATAATATAAATGTATAATTGTATTAGATCAATATACATATAATATTTTGCCTTAATTTACTTATGAAAGCAGTCGGTTCGTGCGTAGGTAATTTGAATTTCAACTCTAAGTAAGTTTATCGAGATAATAGCTGTAAGATCTGTATGTTGCATTAATTGCTAGAAATAGATAGTGAAGGATTTTCTTTTTTGCCAAATGAAATTTGCTGCATAATATAACTGTCAAATTTTGGCACAATGCCAGGAATTTCGAGAGAGGGATTAAGTCGATTATATTAATCCCATGTTCCCAATTTGTATTTATTTTATCAACATCGAAAAGATGATAAACAAAGTCCTCCTCCTCGGAATTTGAATTCGAAACTTGAAGACAGACCAGATACTGCTAACCATTTTATCCAGCGTCCTAACGATTCTGCCATCTCGCTACATTAATTTGTTACATATCAAGTGGTATTAGAGATCTTAGCCTTAGGTAATTTTTCTAAATATATCGTTTCATCGAAAACGTATTTTCTTTTCTGAAACGTATCGCCAACAGATGATAGGCTTAGCTACAGAACACTAAAAACGTGAAGAAGTAAACTCTAAAAGGTTGCTCGCCGTGCTAGAAACAACAGTGAAATCTCCCTTAATGCATGAGCTACTACCTTAAAAAGGATATGCTATATTCGATAAAACTGTCTTTAATAAAATAAATTCAAAAGAACATGGTTATAAGTGATATGTCTGAGATCATGTGGTGCTGCAAACAACACTCACAAGAAAAATAAACCATTATATTAAAGAAGAGAGGCACATGAAATGTGGAGGCTGCAAGAAGCGTGTCATGAAGATGCCGTTCAAGCAACAACACGGAAGTATAGTTTCAATTATATTATATTACCTCATTGTTGATAACCACACCGCTGAAACCTCCTTCGGTCATGACTGACCATGGGATTGCACCCAGAAAGTTACCCTCCAAGGCACAAGTCTAGCCATGGTTGTTTATGGGAGATCAGCAATCGCTCATGCATACCGGCCTCCCCTCTCCACGCCACCAGTGTTATCCAAGGGAAAGGCAAAGGGGCCGATACAGCTTGGCACCTGTGACGTCGCAACTCATTTATACAGCTGAGTGAACTGGAGCAAGGTGAAATAAAGTGTCTTGCTCAAGAACACAACACGCAGCCCGGTCCGTGAATCGAACTCACAACCTCACGATCGGAAGCTCGACGCTCTAACCACTGAGTCATGCGCCTTCACATAACCACACTTCTGACTGTATAGTACAGTTAAGTGCAGTTTTAAAGATTTAATACAGCGACTGAACACAACATAATTTCTGATTGAAGATAAGCATACACACACACACACGTATTCACACACTCGTACTCACAGATACACACACACACACACACGTATTCACAGACATGCGCATTCACAGACACAGACACTCACATACTCACACGTACAACAGGGATAGGTAAGATAAACTATACATACAATTCTGATTCTCAAAATTTTGCTATCATATTACACGGTATTTTTTATAATGTAGAGTCAAATACAATTACCAAGTATGTATATGCGCTTTAAGTTCTAAATTCTTCCCCAGAGGAAAGCGGTAAATCTTTACCATACTTCCCAACATAGTAAGTAAGATTAATAAATTTATCTACTCCGATGCTACTTGTATCTATATTCATAAATGTCGTACTTGTCAAGATTCAATGGTTACTGTAGTCTTTTAAGGATAATCTCAATATAGCGTTGTTTGGTGTCATTGTGTGTTTCCGTTAACGGCTACCGTAAACAGTCGGAGGTCAAGCCTACGACACGAAATTGTCGTGTATCACTCCATGGTTGAAAACATAATTACCGGGTATGGAGCGATTTTAAAAGAAAATACATCTGTATTACATATATTTGGTTTACATTGTATATTATATTATAAACAGTGAATGATAACGTGTGTTTAATTCGTTTCGTGTGAAAAATGGACTCTAAATTATAGACAGTGTACTATTTAATTACTTTAGAAAAAATAATGGAGCAGAATGAAAAATAATTGTTTACATTTAAACTTTTATGACTATAGAAACCAACGAGTAATCTCTCTAGGAAAGAAGAGGAGAAATAGAGACAATAACAATATCCGTTTTACAGATTGAAAAAGCAAGTGATTTGACGTTTGAAATTATATATTTAAAAGAAAGATATTTCGGCAATGATTTATGAAATTACGCTCTTAATTTCATTTCCAAGCTACATATATATATATATATATATATATATATATATATATATATATATATATATATATATATGTGTGTGTGTGTGTGTGCGTGTGTGTGTGTGTGTGTGTATGTGTGTGTGTATGCGCGCGCGTGTGCGTGTGCGTGTGCGTGTGTGTGTGTGTGAGTGAGTATATGTATGTATATATATATATATATATATATATATATATATATATATATATATATATATGTGTATATGTATATGTATATATATATATATATATATATATATATATATATGTGTGTGCGTATACATATAAATATATACAGAGAGAAAGAGACGCATGCATATGTCCATGTGTGTGTGTGTGTGTAAGTGCGCATACCTATAGGGAAGAAAGTGGAGGAGAGAGAGAAATAGTCTCCTAAAGGAAAGATAGCATTCCATATACGAAAAGGTAACAAACGTATATTACATACACATTTTAACATTCATTTTACTCTGCTGTTCTGCTTTCAATACACTTACATTTCTCCTCATATTTTGACCGAGTCAGCTGGGATTTGCCTACATCGGTCACGCCCATCACGATGCTGCAAAACGACAACGTATTTCATCAGGGTTAGGGTTAGGGTGGCGCATTAATAAAGCTGGTCGTTATAGGCATTTTGCTAAATGTCCGACCTAGCTAATTCTAAGACGAAGTGTCCATAAGTGTGTGTCACTAACAAGTTCTTGCATAGCGCACCTGCAATTACCTACGGACACAGGCGTCTCTAACAATTGATATAAATGATTGCAAGTACATTGCGGTATAGATTTTGATTAATTGGCAGCCTTTTTCCAAAAACATTTTCAAAAGACCTCTAACAGTCATTTGAAAATAATAGCAGTTCATGTCTCTAGATATTTTATAGATTTACACGCAATACACTTGTGTATGTTTTAATAAATTACTTAAAATCGCATCATGTACTCATAGAAAATGCACATACGCATACAATGACATACACACACGCAGACAGATACATGCACACGTTTGACGTGGCTGCGTGGTAAGAAGCTTGCTTCTCAACCACATGATTCTGGGTTCAGTTCCACTGCGTGTTACCTTGGGCAAGTGTCTTATACTATAGCTTCACGCCGACCAAATCCTTGTGACGGAAACTGAAAGAGTCCCGTTGTATATTATATATATATATATATATATATATATATATATATATATATATATATATATATATATATATATATATATATATATATATATATATATATATATATATATATATATATAAAGACAAAGGTTTGTCTTAATGACCGACGAGATGCTGGAGCAGAATTCCGCCCCGACACCCGACACTTCGATTCTTATTTTGGCAACCGACTAATTGTCACATATATTATATTACACACACACACACACACACCCACACACACACACACACACACACACTCACACACACACACACACAGACACACTTCCACACACACATATATATCTGTGCGTGTGTTAGTTCCCCATCATCACTTGACAGCCGTGTGTTTACGTCTCCGTGAGATAGCAGCTCGGCAAAAGGTCCCGGTAGAATACGTACCAGAATTAATAAACGAGTACTGAAGTCGTTTCAATCGGCTAAAATTTCAAGCCGGTCTCCCAGCATCGCTGCAGTCTAATAACTAAAACAGGTTAAAGCTAAAAGATGAAAGATAAAGGTGAATGTACGTTTGTTGATGAGAATGTATGTGCGTATATGCTTAACTCAGTGGAGAGCTTGATAAAAGTTTTAATTTAAGTAAAATACATGATTATATGATTAATACTTCTGTGTTACTCAACAAATATTTTTAAAAAACGAACAGTTTATACAACGGATTTAAGAAAGTTTACTTAGAAATATATTATATGCCACTTTTGACTGTAACACATTTATTTGTACATAAACGATATATTTTTGCCGCCAAAACTAACAACACGGACAGCAACGAAGAGGATATTCCACTCGCGGCTATTACGTATCTGCGCATAACCTGGATTTATGCTCACAGGCGTGAATTATACTGATGAGTAAAGATTTCTAAAACAACATCGAGCGAGGATATGGTACCGAGATTCCACCAACAACACTAAGACAAAAACTACTCATGTCAAAGTACACTCCAATACTATTCTCTTTCCCCGCTTGAACGTACATTTTCATGAATCGAAACGTGTTTAGAAGATAACGCTATGTGAGTTTGCTGGTAGTAAGCCGGGGTAATAGAATCTGGTTTATGACGGAAAATACATTCTAACATATTAATCCTTGAAAAGGAATATATGTGAATAGAAATCTGTGTCTATTTTACATCATAGACGTGCTTTTGGGCAGTTGTTAAAGAAAAAATGATATCAATTGCTTATGAATGTGCAGTTTCGAATGACAAGTGGAAGGTCATTAATGTACCTTTTTGTCAATCCCTCTCAAAGTCTCTCGCTTTTTCTCTCTCCATAGCTCTCTCCCTTTCGATAAATGTGTGTATATGTATGTGCACGCGCACTAGAATAATGTGTGTAAATACATACAGATAGTGAGAAAGAAGAGGAGGAGTGGAATGAATGTGGGAGAGAAAGTTTATGCGGGGGAAGATTGACAGAAAGCGAATAGCACTCTAGAAGGCATAACTACACAAATACAGAGAGAAATGGCGCTCTGTTTCGTTTTCACTGTGAATGTATTCATATATTCTCTCTTTCTCTCTTCATGTCTATATATATATATATATATATATATATATATATATATATATATATATATGGGTTTCGGCCAAGTGGCTGCGGTCATGCTGGAGCACCACCGCGATTTTCCGTCTTTATGCTGTGCTCTCTTCACGTTCCTTGCATGGCTCTTCTCCCCCACCTGATATGGTCCAATCAAGAGTTTTGATGGCACATCTGGTGTATAAGAGAATTTGACATCGCTGCCCTAAACTGCGTCTCATTTCGAGCCATTGGTTCGTCTGGTATCGTGGCGAGGAAAGCGTCGAGTTTTGTCTTGAAGACCTCCGCATCCATGTCTTGCAAGTCTCTCAAATGTTTTGGCAGGGCATTGAAGAGCTGAGGTCCTCTGAAACCGAGGCTGCTGCAGTATCTTGTTATTATGTGAGATGCAGTGGACGACACCTTTAGCACCATGCAGTGGCGACCCGTGCGGGCATTCCTGTAGTACTTGATGCCAAAGTTTGGCACCAGTCCTTCCAGTATTTTCCATATGTATGTTATTACATATCTCTCCCGCCTGCGCTCCAGGGAGTAGAGACCTAGTGCCTTCAGTCGCTCCCAGTAGTTCATTTGTTGGACTGTGGCGATCTTTTTTGTATAGTGCCGCTGAATTGCCTCGAGTTCTGCTGTCCGCTTAACACTGTGTGGTGACCACAACTGAGAGCAATAGTCTAGGCGGCTCAGAACAAATGTCTTCCATAGAGTCAACATGACTTTTTGATCCCTTGTACGGAATGTCCTCAGTATCCACCCTGCCAGTTGTCTGCACTTTGCTGTCAACTTGACAATGTGCATGTAAAATGATGCATCACTACACATGTTGATGCCCAGGTCTCTTATTGTTTGTGGTTCTGGGATTGCAGTACCTCCAGGTCCTGTGCATGCCAGTTGGGAGACACTTGTGGTCTTGTAGCGCAGTACTTGAAATGTTTTTGCATTGAACTGCATATTATTTTGCTCTGCCCACTCATATATTGCATTTAGGTCATTCTGCAGGCTTACAATATCATCAGGATTCTTTATTGCCTGAGATATCTTTGTGTCATCAGTATAGCTATTGACAGTGGCTCTCCGAGTGACCGTGGGCATGTCCAGAAGGGCCACTATGAACAGTAGTGGCCCCAGAACAGTTCTTTGTGGAACACTGCTCAATATTTGTGTTTCCCTAGATAGGTCTCCATTGGCTGCAACTGAATGTATATATATATATATATATATATATATATATATATATATATATATATATATATATACATACATACGTACATATATATACATACGTACCTATATACATGTGTGTATATATTTGTATATATATATGTGTGTGTGTGTATGTGTCTGTTGAATCTGCATCTGTCTCCATTCATACATACAAAACTTGCAGCCATGTTTCTCAAGATGATTTCATCTTTATGGTTTTAAGACTGCATTCTAATCTGTAATTCCATTTTAGCTTCAAAGCCAAAAGCCAGTGGGCAAGTGAAGCTTAAGAATTCTTTAAGTTGAAAGATTTAAACGGACAGCTTCTTGTAGCAATATATGTACACGTGCTATGTCCTGGAAAATCCAGTAAAAGATCATCATAAACAAAAAAAAAAACAATATATATAGGAAATATATACTCATAAACGCACACACTTAGGGTGAGACACGTATTCTCTCACAGGCATGAATGCATAAGCGCTAATGCACACATAAATTAATGTTCGTAGACACAGAATACAAGTTTATTGAACATAAATTGAACTAAACGAGAAGAATATGAAAATGTATGCACAACAAATATCGGTTTTATTGCATTGATTAAAAACTGAAAAATTTTTAGAAACGAACATATAATGGAAAGAAATAAAAAATGAAATTTGCAGTAAAAACGAAATAATTATATGCTTATATATATTATTTCTATATATATATGCATATCTTTGTGTATACGCTTGTATGTATGTATGCACATATGTAATGTTTACGCGTACATATACACACATACATACATATATGTATGTATGTATATATATATATATATATATATATATATATATATATATATATATATATATATATATACTTTATTTAAAAGCAGCAGAAATATAACAAAAAAAACGTTACTCTGAGTTTCACGTTCCCGTTCATCGGACAGTTTTGTTAGAAAAAAAAAAAAAGAAAATCTAGGGCAGAGAATCTGTCCCTAATAACTTCGTTGTTGGATGTACAGATAGCTGATTATTTTTCGCAAATTAAATCCTGCAAGGGAAACTGATGTATTAGATCTTTTTTTAATTTCTCAAGTGGATTCCTCTGGATTATAAGGATAGGAATGTAAAGTATAATTCATTTTTGAAAAGACATTTCTATGTAGCTTTTCATTAAAGAAATAAAATATCAAAAGTGCTATTTGAGAATGCATATTTTTCTCTATCTTTCTATTTTTGCTATTATGAATTTGTTACTGTTCGTATTATCGTTATCATTATTATTATTATTATTATTATTATTATTATTATTATTATTGTTATTTTTATTATTATTATTGTTGTTGTTGTTGTTGTTGTTGTTGTCATCGTCGTCGTCGTTGGTGTTGTTTTTGTTGATAGAAATGATAAAGAATAAGACAACATTCTTTCCAAGCCTTTATATATTCCCTTATTGTCTCAAAAATAATGATAAAACGAAACATTCCCATCGGCCTCCATTTTGCTTTTTTATCCTTCGAAGGCCGATGTTTATTGTAAATAGCCTTTTCGCAGATTGTAGCGAATAATAAGCTTATTGTTTTACTTAATGACAATAACCAATATTCGTACTGCTTTTGTCAAATGTTGATGGAATATTGTTGTTAAATCCGAAAGAAGGTACACCAGAAAAGTTTTCTGCACAATGGTCACACAGTTGACATCTCTTCATTCTTCTTCTCACTGTCGCAACTGGGATGCATTTCAGCTTGACACGTAATGAACAACCTCTCCCCAACCACGTGGCTCAGACGCTATATCATATGTACCTCCATTAATAACATAAATGAAGTTCAGATGTGTTCAACTTCTATAACGTTTCAAGTATCTCCGCTGTTGATGGTAGGAGTAATAAACAAATTGTACCCTACAAAGGCTACAATAAAATGTATCCATATGTTTCAATAATATGTTCATGCCATAACGTGCTTCGACTCACATGAAAACTGGGTGTAGATACCATCAGAATTATAGTGGCTTTTCTTTACAGACAATGTTTCTGGATTATAGGGAAATATATTGTCTAAACAAGCTTAACATGTTGATTATGAAACAGTTTAATGATAGACCACATATGACTAAAGAAATTATGAACTTGTACTGTTTTAGGGGTATTTCTCATCAACTTGATCCTATCCTGTTTGGGAATCAAAAGGGCTTCCCCGAAGGCACATCAATTCTGTCGTAAAATCTTTAAACAAAACTTATGAGTTGCGTTTTCTGGATATTCCATGACATTTGACATCGGTTTCCGTTCTTGTAGAATATCATTTCCCAGATGAAATTCTTAAAGCCATTACCTTTATGATTGAAGCCATCCATCTATTTATCTATCTATCTATTTATCTATTTATCTATCCATCCATCCATCCATCCATCCATCTATCTATCTATCTATCTATCTATCTATCTATCTATCTATCTATCTATCTATCTATCTATCTATCATATATATATATATATATATATATATATATATATGTATATATATATATATATATATATATATATATATATATATATATATATATATATATATATATGTATATATATATATATATATATATATATATATATATATATATATATATATATATATGTATATATATATATATATATATATGTATATATATATATATGTATATATATATATATATATATATATATATATATATATATATATATATATATATATATATATATATATATATATATATATATATATATATATATATATATATATATATATATAATGAAAATAAAAAGTATAAAATACAAATTAAATAATATAAATATAAAATGAATATAAATTGAACAAAAAGGAAATAAGATAAAATAGACTCTATTGATTGGACAAATTTCTAAAAGTTTAACATGAAGGGTTCGATATCTTCCTATTTGAGCATTAGACAAAATAGACTTATGTTTATAAACAGGCTGTGTTCTTCTCTTCTATTCTTCCCAAGTATTGGTTAGACTTTGCCGGTCACTGCAATAACGATGAATACCATCATATTTCGGATATTATATTTTCGAGATGCCCGCATCTAAAAAGATGATGAAGCGAAATCCAATCAAATACATTGTTATTGTTGACAGATACGCAGCATGATATTGAAGAACTAGCAAAGCTGAAGCTAATATAATGCAGGACAGAAACCTGGGGTTGTCGGGCGAAGCACATTTCGGTTGTAATTTCTTTGAGAAGAACAATATATGTGCGCGTGTGTTTGTGTCTATGTGTGTGTGTGTGTGTGTGTGTGTGTGTGTGTGTGTGTGTACATATATATGCGTTCATGCATATTAACACACACCCGCATAGAAACACACACACCTACAAGCTAATACGCACCCACACACACGCATGTACACCTATTTAAAGGAATGGTCAAAATATTTGGCTTTACTGTAACACTACAGGTATATCTGCGTCTATATCATCATTATTTTACAGCTACTAAATTCTTTGCATGAAGTAATTGTAATTCATTCAACTTGGAGACATACAGCATGTAGAACTATCGATTCTGCCCTTTTAAACAAACGAAAGTTATTCCAACTCAACGAGAAAAGTCTAAATGTGAAGTACGGTACTCATACAAACACTATCAAATCTAAAAGTTATTTCGCATGTTCGTGGAGTACATTCATGCCACTATAGTTAAGACAACTGAAAATCAGCTTATCTAATTAAATAATATATATTTTCACGACTGAATATCATGCAACGTATCACACATGTCTCCCATTCACGAACACTTGTTGTTTTTTAGCCCACGGCAATCTAATTTCTGATCGAATGCATTCTATCTTTGACAATGTTGATATATTAGAAGGATTCAAGACTACAATTATCTATTGTGTCATTCATTTAAAAAAAAAAATTAAAGCGGAGGAGTGGCTGTGTGGTAAGTAGCTTGCTTACCAACCACATGGTTCTGGGTACAGTCCCACTGCGTGGCACCTTGGGCAAGTGCCTTCTACTATAGCCTCGGGCCGTCGAAAGCTCTCACTGCTCACGCAACCGTGTGCTGCTACCTGATGGCGCTCTACTGAACTAGTCCAAAAATGCTTTGATATGGATTTTGGTTGGATACAGGCTATAGTAGAAAGCACTTGGTGAAGGTGCCAGCAGTGAGATTGAACCCAGAACAATTTTCTTGGGAAGGACATTTCTTACCACACGGCCACGCTTTCGCCTGTAATGTAGGAGAAATATTTTGCTTTTATTTATAGTATTTACAATACTTCGTCATTGGTTCTCTTATGTAAGTGTTTATAAAAGCAGCATTGATGATGTAAATCTATTAGTACAATCAATTCTAATTCTACCACGTGAAAGCATTCAGATTTAGCTGTATTCCAAATATTCGATTTGACTACATTGAATATATTATATCACGAGGATAACTATAAGCATTGCGTGCAAGACTATAATGCATAAAACAAGTTAACTCACTTTCTCTTTGTTTCAATATCAGATATTATTTGAATCGACATTGTTCTTGGAGTTATTATGCATTAAGACAAAATTAAGGTTGTTACACTTAACTAGACCTTAAGTACTGTTCCTGTGTAAATGAATGTGAAGGAAAAACACAAGTCATTAGTCAGCTAACCGAAATATATTAAAGAATCTCGGACAAATGGCCAAGTAGTATTTACTTTTAATCTTCAAACATTCAAATTTCAAATTCCTTACTAATTACACAGTGTAACACGAACGATTTTTGTCGTTGATTGTCAACATTTATCATTTGCCTACTCCTAGACAGTATGATAAGTGCCTAATATTTCCTTCAAACTTTGCTGTTGTTACATTTATTCAAACCCTAAAGAAACCCTCTCTCTACACATGGCTATGATGCTCCCCCACTAGGCCTACTCATAATCAGAAATGCACGTATTGTTAGCCACTAAATGACATGCTCAAGTGGTTAAGGTCAAGCACCTGACAAACAAATCTGAGGTATGGAGCAGAATATTTGCTCTTAAATTGGAAAGTGATGGTTTGTAAGTGGATTTACACATGACCAGATTGTGGCGAAATTCTAGGAAAGCTAAATAATCGTATCCAAGGAATTTGGTTTTAATACAAGTGATGGTGTCAATATGAAATTAATTAGATTTTAGGTTATATTTGAATATACAGGTACTACTTAAAAGTTTGAGAAGTACATGAACTGCATGTATCCACATATTATTCTAATCATCGATTTCCAGCTATACTTAGAGTATTTTTAACGTCCTTATACCTAAGAAAACTCCAGCATATCCCCGAAAAGGGATATGTTTGATTGGGGAATCCCACTTAATGAGAATGTGCTATGCTGGGATGTTTGCAGAAAATGAAGTACATAGATTATGCACTCGCCATTCCAGTTTAGAGGTGACTTTATCAGAGGAAAATAATCTGGTTTGAAACAATCTTCACAATGTGATATCTCCGCGTATCTATCCATGAACCTCCTATTCAGAGTAAGATATCAGCTCACTTTCACATCTCTAACATTTTCAATGCACACATTGCTGAAGTTAGTAATCTTCTTCAAATGATTATGTTCGGCTTTGGAAACTCCGCAGCTCTCTTTACAGGTATTTGTAAACTCAGGGATTAAGGTTGTGAATGTTCTATTCTTACATCCCAACATAGTACGATAGCGCAAATCCCACACATGTGAAATCTAGATTTAAGTACTCGAACATCACATAGTATTCCTTAATGAAAGACCTGATTGAATGCTTAGCTGCTTTCGTCACACGCGAAGTTTCATTCTAGTGAATTTTCATTTCTTTGGAGATTCTGAATCAACTCACAAAACTTCGGAAAATGCACTAAATACTTTCTCTTCAGTTACACTCAGAAACGGCTTTCGATGATGGATTCCGCTGTGTAGTCTAACGTACAATTTAATAACTAGACTTTGACAGAGACGGTAGCATTTTCGACCTCTTGACTTACATTGGCTGATGTGATTCGACCTTCCTAATTCGAAATAAGAAGTCACTTTACAGTTGTTAAGCAGTTATATGTCCACCGTAGAATAAATATATATGGGCTTGTACGCATATGCATATATTGAAATGTGTGTGTGAACGTCAGTTTATATGCATTTGTGTATAATGACGCACATGAACCTCCGTAGTACAATTTATATTTCTCTAAGCGAGATATTTAATCACTGAAATGTACAATGGTTCAACATGTATTCAGTGTTATGATTTATGTGTTCGTGAATTAAATGGAATGAATGGAGCAGAAATATACCACATAAAGAATTGCTGAAGATAATAAATAAGACAAATAAACATATTTAATTCTCTCTCCGTAAAGAATGAAACGCTAGTTTCCACTACGACAGGGAAGGCAAATAGTCTTTCAAGGTTTGTTACCTCACACTGACAACCATTTCAGCTGAACATGTAGAAAACGTTAATCGGATGAAACCAAGATTTTTCTCTCTATTCAAAGTGAAATTGAAATAGAATGGCAATTTCAGAAATAATGAAGCAATCAAACAACTGATCGGCCAAACAAGAAATGTAAAAACACAAAACACTAAAGCGTTGTACCTTATAGAAAATAGAATTGACCTGTTAAAGATATTGGATTTCCTTTTCTTCTGAATGAACAGCGATAGGTGTATGGGTGCTGAGTGGAAAATAAACGGGAGAAAATTGAAAACAAAACGAGAGAAATAAAATAAAAGTAAAAGAAAGACGAAAACCAAAAAACCGAAGAGAGGAAAAAAGGAAGAAATACACTTTCTAAAATAGTAATGCTATCAATTTTCTATTGCCTCAATCAGCTCACGCGCCAGCGCTGCCTGCTGTTATCCACTCCATCACTATGTTTAGTATCACAATCAAGTTTCTTCAACTGTGGCCATTGTTATCACAATCACACAAGCATTGGGCTAAAAATGTTGTGGACATCATTATCCACGTCATGTTGCCATCGTCGTTATAAACACCATTGTTGTAATCATCCCCGCCGAGTATACATTATATATGGGCTGTTCTCTTCGCTATTTATCTTCAGTATTACCAATATTGTCAATGATGCCCTCATCATCGTCATCGTCATCGTCATCGTCGTGCAACCGTAATATCAGAGGCAGTAGTTGCACCACTCTGTCCCCTCTTCACCCTCATCCTGCGCAATATTGAAAGTCATTATTAGCATCACGCTATCATAATCACCGCGATGCCAGCCACCACAGCCGCCGCCAGCGCCAATTTTATAACCTTAGTCGTCGACATCATCATCATCATCATCGTCATCATCATCACTAACACCATCACCACCACCACCACCACCACCACCACCATCATCATCATCATCATCATCGTCATCGTCATCATCATCAATACCACCACCATCATCATCACCACCACTACCATCACCACCACCATCATCATCATCATCATCATCATCATCATCATCATCATCATCATCATCATCACCA